>NW_005842665.1:273893-295315 GCF_000455745.1 Alligator sinensis | reverse complement strand
GGCCTGACCCAGCCCACGTGCTCTCGAACAGAACCAGACCAGCTCCTGTTGTCACCTCGGGTTTTCATCACCACAGACAGAAGCCACACACCATTGGGCCAGGATGGACCCTGCCTGCATGGAGCCAGCCTGGCCTGACAACACTTGGAGCACATGGAGGTAGCATCTGGCATGAGGACATGAGGCTTCTGCTTGCAGTGCTGGAAGCCCCAGGTGAAAGCAGGACCTGGCCTTGTTCTGTGCGAGGGCATGCAGGCTGGGTCAGGCCAGTGCCATGTGCAGCCACAGTCTGAAGCAGCCCCACACTGCCAGGGGTCTCTGCCAGGAGCAGGCACCAGTGTGCCGATGGCCACTGCTGTTGCTGCAGCTGCTGCAGAGGGACTGTGGGCCATGCAGAGGGGCCATGTGGGGCAGTTGCAGGCCAGAAGGGGGGGGCTGTGCACTGTGCAGAGGGGCTGTGGGCCATGCGGGGTGGGAGCAGTCAGAGGATCCACCCCTCCCAAGCAGTCCTCCCCACCCTGACAGTTCCCCCCCCACCCCCACACCGGACAGTTCCCCCCCAACTCCCACCCAGTCCCCCCACACCCACAAACTCCCCCACAATCCACCCCAAAACCCCACACCCCAAACCATGCCCACAAACCCCCACCCACATACCCACCTGCAAACGCCATGCTCACAAACCCCACACTACCCTAGACCACCACAGAAGCCCCACACTGCCTCCATAAACCTCACCCCCACAAAGCCTAGACCCACCCCTACACCCACTCACAAAATCTCCCAAGCCCACCCACAAACCCCATACCCACCCCACCATGCCCCTTTCCTCCCCGCAAAACATCTCCCCACACATCTCATACTCTGCATGCCCAGCTGCCAGATGGGACAGGAATTGCTGGTGGGAAACATGACTGCAGAGGCAACTGCCTCACTGCAAGCCTACCCCATGCCAACACCAGTGCTGGGACATGGGGCCCCAGTCTGTGGGGGCTCCTGGTCCCAGAAACCACTTGGGGGATGTGATGGTCTGGGAATAGGGATGGAGGTGGCAGCAGGGGGGGGTGTGAGAGAGAGAGAAGGAGATGGGGGCCAGGTATGGGGGAGCACTCTGGGTAGGAGAGGCTGCCAGATCTGGGCTTAGAGCCCCTCTGCCCCCCTACAGCAGCCTGTGCAGGGGGAAGCCAGCCTGGAAGAGAAGGGGCTTACCCAGCCCAGGTCCTGAGCCCCAGTCGAGGGCTTCCCAGGAATGGTATGGGGATTGCTGGGGTCTGGCACAGGGAGCAGAAAAGCAAGGGCTGGCACCACTCAGAGACACAAAGCAGTGTGGAACAGCTGCAGCTGGACTCATGTCCTGGTGCTAGGACAGAGCTACTGCTAGGAGGGAGCTAATAGGAGCAGGCAGGGGTTCTGAGCCAGGAGTCAGGGGCACAGGTGGGGCTGTGGTTTGGGAGTGAGGGGCAAGGGCAGGGGCAGGGAAATGGCATATCAGTATTCCTCAGTGCCCCACATCCTGGTGAGTGAAGGGGGCAGGGGCAGCTCTGATTTTTCTAAAATAAAAAAACCAAAGCAAATGCCAAAGTGTATAGATATTTAGAATTTGTTTTATTATGATGATAATGGCACTGGTAGGCTTCCAAACTGCTTTACACTTGTAAATATATCAGTAAAACATTGCTGAACTGATCTCACTCTATATAGTGGCATTTCATTTTAATTGCGGAAAAGCACAGATTTGGAGTGTTTTAATGAGAGAATTTGGGGGGTTTATCAGAGAATTTGCCATTTTTAAAAGGGAACACCAGGATCCCTGCTGGTAAGGCAAGTGGCAGGACCCAGGCAGAGATTCCTGCCCAAGGCTGGCACCAGGGACCCAGCAGGAGGGCAGATGAGGAGGCTAACCTAGCCATTTGGGGCCAAGAGGACACACTTTGACAGTTCAAAGTGGGCCACTGCAATGAGCACATCTTCTGGGTGATATCTGCCCAGATGGCAGAATGGGGACACTAGGAGACATGACAATAGTGCCACCCAAAGGCCAACTGTGTAGCCACGACCCACTGGCAGCTGACCCAGAGATGCAGGTGGCTCTGCTGCAGTGCCCGTACCAGATCCCAGGCAGCCATGCTGTCCCTGTCTGGGTCTGACAGGTGTGCAGCCATGGGGCCACAGGTCCAAGGGGGTGGATGCTGTTGCAGGTGGCAGCAGGTCACAGCCAGGCAGTAGCCCCCACTACCAGACTGCTGCAGTAGGTAGAGGAGGCAGGGACCACTGTAGGGTAGGGCTGCTTCAGCAGTCCAGCTGGCACAAGGGGTAGTGTCCCCAGATACCACCTAGCCAGGCCTCCTCCAAGCTCCTGAGGGGAAGTAACCCTGAGCTGCTCACCAGAGCATCTTTTTATACTGCTGGGGCCAGCAAAGGTACTATGGCACCCTAGTTGAGGTTCAATGGGATTTAGTACCTTAGATGAATAAATAACTTATTGAAAGGAGACAATTTTTTCATATTGGCAATGAGGCATTAAGCAAGGATGTACTTCTCCCTTCTTCACTAACCATGGAAAAAAATAAAATTGATAAGAAAAATGGCAGGTACCCAATATAAAATTGCACTTTGTATCGTTATTAACTAAGGGTTAAAATTCCCTTGAACAAAAAATTAATGAATTAGATCACTTTGGTAAGATGCAAGGTTGAAACAAGTCTAGAAAATGTTGGTATCAAAACACAATGGATAATCAATAAACTAGATTTAGTACAGGAACAATTTAATAAATAACTCTTATCATAGTCATCAAGTAATATAGACCAAGTAAATGATCTTAATTTTAATTCCTTACTTGCTATGTAGAACAACACTAATATTTCCTGGATAGACTGAACAGCTACAGTCAAAATGAATCATCTTTTTATTCTACACACTTCTAATTACAGTATCTTCAGGAATATAAATACTTCAAGAATGCAAAAAGATATTTGATCTCATACCGTAAAAGAAACCAAAGGATGAATGTTAATATGCTTTATAGACTCATCCAACTGGGAGAGAGGGATCATTGAGGTATATTATCAATCCAGACACTTAAGGAGTAGCTGGATTCCATTAGTTAAAAAAAAAAACCCAAGGAGAAATAAGATTTTTACTACTGTAGTACTGTGAATCAACTTCTTCAAGATGTATCATTATTAAATGAAACAATTTAAGGTACAATAAATAGTACTTCTACAAAACAAAGTTAAATTTATACACACTTACCAAAGCTAGGAGGAACGTGAAAAAGTAGAAGATGTATTGGTATCTACAGTAAAAGCTCTGTTATCCGGCATCCCCCAGAAACAGTGGATATTGGATAACAAAATATGCCAGTTAATTGAGCGGCCCCGGTCGCCGCTTCTCACGCCGAATCTGGGGTGTCTCTCTGCCCCTTCCATGGCATCGCTGCCCCTCCTGTGGGGCCCACTGGGAGGCAGGTCCCACACAGCTACGCACAGCCTGTTACGCCCTCGGGCCATGGGGGCTTGGCAGCGCAGGCTGCTTTGCCCCGAGCCATGGGGGCTCAGAGAAACTGGAAGTGCCACAGTGGGCACTTCCTGTTTCACTTTATCTTACAAGCCAGCATGCCGGTTAGTGGAGCATGCCAGCTTGTAAGATGCTGGATAACAGAACTTTTACTGTAATTGGATATTAGCAAGAGCATAACATTGAAACAATGTTACAGATCAAAGCAGTAACTAGACGAAATCTTCATAAGGCCTCATCAGATCTCCTGAATTTATGTCCAGGAGACAAAAATTTCAGTGACTGAAACAGCATTAAAGTAGATTCTATGGGGCATTAATCCAAAACTGTGAACTAGGAAATGCTCACCCAGTGACCACTTAACCCCAGAGGTACCTAAATTAATCTAACACATACTGTCTTGGACTGTGAAATTCCCTAGGACTCAGCCTTCCTCATCCATGCACATCTGGGACCACCTCAATTTCAGAAGACAAGTGCCTATCTACTGTGAAAATTGCTATGATCCAGGTATGAGGCAAAGCAACATGTACTCTGGTTGGCATTTTGTCTTCCCACTTTATTTTCAAGATCTTATGCAGACATCTCATATGGAAGCTGTTCAGTCTCCTGATGTGCCTAGCATATGTAGTCAATGCTTCTGAACCATAAAGCAGGGATGACAGCATGCAAGCTTCATAGATTTGCATCTTCATTTTAGTTGATAGCTTGTTGTTATTTCATGCACATTTTCTGTAATAGCCTGAAATTCTTAGCTGCTTTTCTGATGCTCTTAGTCAATTCAATCTGAAGGTCAAGATTTCTGCTGATTGTAGAAGCCAATTAGCAAAAACTGTCAATGATATCAAGAGATTTAACTTTCAAAGTGATATCAGCCATTGGTTCTTTCACCCCTTGGTGTATGATCACAGTCTTCTTGAGACTAATTGTTAATCTGAAGTTCTTGCATGGCTCATAAAAACTGCCCAAGACATTTTGCAGGGAAGGTTCACTTTGGGTACCCAAAGGCACATAATCTGCAAACAGGAAATCTCTCAGAACCAGCTCTTTCACCTTGGTTTTTGCTCTAAACCTTGTGATGTTGAACAAGCCTCCATCTAGTCTGGCTCAAAGATAAATGCTATTATTACTGTCTGTGTATAGAGGAGCTGAGGCAGTTAAGAGGGAGAAAATCCCTGTTTGCTCCCTTCCTCTCAGCTTCTGTAAAGCAAGCTGCCTCACTGGTGAGGGGACAAGCCTCAGGGGTAGCTGAAACAGGACAGCTGGAAAGCCAGTCCCAATGCAGCAACCCCAGGAAGCCCCAAGGTTGGTCTGGGGGCACAAGAGGAATAAAACCCTTACCTTCAGAGCTGTACCAGGCTGAGGTGCGAGCTGGCACAGAAGAGAAGAGATGGGCTGCAGGGACACTCGGGGCTACACAGCGACCATCAGAGCTGTGGTCTGACCAGTGGTGATGCATAGGAGGTGCAAGGGGCTGCATGTGCATACCCTGAGAGCATTGGTGCACCCCCTGTCAGGCCGTGCTCCCCACTTAGGTGACGGGCAGGTGGGGGCAGGCAGGAGTGCTGGTGCCCCCCCTGCGAGTGCTGGCTGGAATGAAGAACTGGATGAAGCAGCTGTGGCACTCCTGGAAGTGCCTGTGACTCCTTCCAGAAGTGGCCGCGGCTGCTTCCAGGAGCTCTGCAACCACTTTCAGGTGAGTGAGATTGGCCGCAGGAGCACTACCTTCCGGTCAGCGAGATTGCCCCCTCCACCCCCAGTTGCTGACCGGTTGCTGACTAGCATGCTCGGGGGCAGCAGGGCAGGCCCTACAAGCAGAGGCTATGGGACCTGAACCTGTTCAGCCTCCACAAGAGAAGGCTGAGAGGGGATCTGGTGGCCATCTACAAACTGGCCAAGGGGGACCAGCAGGCAATGGGAGAGTACCTGTTCCCCCAAGCACTACTGGGAATAACAAGGAAAAACGGCCATATGTTGACCGAGAGTAGATTCAGATTAGATATCAGGAGGCACTACTTCACAGTCAGGGCAGCTAGGATCTGGAACCAACTTCCAAGGGAAGTGGTGCTCACTCCTACCCTGGGGGTCTTCAAAAGGAGGCTAGATAATCACCTAGCCGGGGTCGTTTGACCCCAGCATTCTTTCCTTCCCGTGGCAGGGGGTCGGACTTGATCTGCTCAGGTCCCTTCCGATCCTACCTACTATGAAACTATGGTCATTGGTGGGGGGCGCATGCCCCCCCTGACTCAGATGGCACCAGTTGCCCATGGGTCTGGCCCCTTTAAAATTCTCCCTAGGAACCAGAGTCCCTGGGAGGGAAAAGTCCTATTTGGGATCACCAAAGCTGGGCTAGGACAGCCTGGGCAGTAATATCAGAAGAAGAAGAAACACCTGTTCATCCCAGGTGCTTTGCTTTAATACAGGACAGATGAGCTGCAGCTGGAGATGAGAAGCCAAGGCTGATAGGCTGGGAGTATACAGAGGAGAACCCAAAAGGATGCAGAAAGTGGTGAGAGGGGAGACGCTACACTGGAGAGCAGCAGAGACAACGGGCAAGGGACATTCCTACCCATATTTCTTTATTTTTGTGACTAACCAACTGCAGAGAATTCTGGTAGTTGACCAGGAAGGTACTGAGAGCTGCTCCTGTCTGTGATGCAGGAGCCCTTATTTTACTGGAGGACTGTGGTGGGGGTACTGGGGTTGGAGGATTCCCTGTTACAGTCCTGTGAGGGTCTACTACAGGCCATAACTAATTATTTTTGGACTATTAAAGACAGCTCTGATAGCAGAACTGGTTTTCCTTCTCCAGGAGAGAATTATTCACCAATACCATTAAGTTGTGACAGGCAGGTATCCTAAGAAGGTAGCGTATTCCTTAATGGGGTATGCGGCACTGGTCGAGCCATAGATAAAAGGACCTGACCACACCTTGATTGCATACAGAAGCAGAAATGAAAAGTAGATGTTGAAGAACACAGGCACAACACACTCCTGTTTCAGCCCACGGTTGGGGTCAAAGGCATTTGAATCTTTGTTTTCATGCACTACATACCTTGCCTTCATACTTTGATGTAGTGAGCAAATCATAGAATCATAGAAAAGTAGGGTTGGAAAGGATCTCAGGAGGCCATCTAGTCCAACACCTGCTCAAAGCAGGACCATCCCCAGCTAGATCATCCCAGCCAAGACTTTGTCTAACTGGGTCTTAAAAACCTCCAAGGATGGAGAGTCCATGACCCCTCCAAGGGAGCCCATTCCAGGGTTGTACTACCCTCCTAGTGAGAAAGTTTTTCTTTGTATCTAACCTAAACTTCCCTTGCTGCAACTTGAAACCATTGCTCCTTGTTGTTATCAGCCACCACTAAGAACAGTCTAGCTCCATCCTCTTTGAAACTACCCTTCAGGTAGTTGAAAGTTGCTATTACACCCCCTCTCAGTCTTCTTTTCTTTAGACTAAAAAAGCCCAGTTCCTGCAGCCTCTCCTCAGAAGTCATATGCCCCAGCCCCCTAACCATTTTCGTTGCCTTCCAATTTGTCCACATCCTTTCTGTAGTGAGGGGCCAAAAACTGAACACATTACTCCAGATGTGGCCCTCTGAGCGCTGAATACAGGGGAAGAATCACTTCCCTTGCTCAGTTGGCAGTGCTCTTACTAATGCAGCCCAGTATTCCATTAGCCTTCTTTGGAAGAAGAGCACATGGTTGGCTCGTATTCAGCTTCTTGTCCTCTGTAACCCCGAGGCCCTTTCCTGCAGAGCTGCTGCTTAACCAGTCAGTCCTCAGCCTATACTGGTACAGGCTGTTCCATCTTAAGTGCAGGACTTTGCACTTGTCCTTATTGAACCTCATGAGATATCTTGTGGTGCGATTCTCCAATTTGTCTAGGTCTCTCTGAAACTTAGCCCTACCCTCTTTCCTGCATATCTATGTGCGGGCCGGGAGCAGTCCGAGGCCCTCGGGGGTTTTTTCATGCGGCGGGCTGTGGCCAGCAGCCCAGACACGCCGGGTCAGGGAAGACAGGCAGCACGCTAGAATTAGGCACAGACGCTTAGTGGTTGTTTAAGATTGTTTACTTACACCGTAGATGGTCGCGGTGTAGGCTGGAAAGACTTCCAGGAAAAGCTTTGCTTAAGTCCCAGTTTCAAGGACTTGGACCCGGGTAGAGTTCTGGATTCACTCACATGAAGTTTGCTAGGCTCCGTGGAACTTGGGCGCAGGGAAGGGGTTCGGCGAGGGATCGTTCGGCGACGGGGAGAGGCCAGAGGTTGATCAGACCTCTATAGCCAGCTCTAAGGCACACGTGTTGGGTCCGATAGGCTCCGCAGCACGCCTAGAGTTCTCCTCAAGATGTTTATGGAATCCCCCCTTGCAGGGTTCTCCTCTGGAGATCTCCACTTGGGCAGAAACCACTCAAGCCTCTTATACGGCTAGCAAGCCAATCGCTAGCCGCCACGTAGGAATAATTTAGAACTGACCAATAGTGGGGCACGAATCTGAATACAAATGGTGGGAACTCCTTGCAACGTGCATTTCTATGTTGCAACGAAGAAATGCACCCTGCAAAGAAAGCTACAAGTGGCGGGAAATAATTTAGCAGTGCCGAAGCACACACAAACAAAAATCACACCCTTGGGTTGTGACAATCTACTGCTCCTCACAGCTTGGTGTCATCTGCAGGCTTGCTAAGGGTGTACTCTATGCCATCTTCCAGAACATTGATGAAGACGTTGAACAAAACCAGCCCCAAGACTGACCTGGGGCACTCCACTTGATGCCAGCTGCCAAATAGACATCAGGCCATTGACTACCTTACAGTCTGTTCTTCCAACCCATATTTCCTTAGCTTGCTTGTGAGAATATTGTGGGAGACTATCAAAAGCCTTGCTAAAGTCCTGGTATATCACATCCACTACTTTTCCCACATCCACAAAGCCAGTTGTCTCATCATCAGGGATCCAATTTTCTCTGATGAAAAAATTCCCCAATTTTTGGATTTAAAAAATACCCCCAAATACACATTTTTCCCTAATATATAAACATATATATATATATAGAGAGAGAGAGAGAGAGAGAGAGATCAGGGGGAAATGTGGATTTTGTATTTTTTTTAATCTATAAAATGGGGATTTTTTTAAATCAGAGAAAACCAGGATCCTTGCTCATCATAGATGGTAATAAGGTTGGTCAGACAAGACTTTCCCTTGGTGAACATGCTGACTGTTCCTAATCACCTTCTCTTCCAACTGCTTAGAAATGGATTCCTTGAGCACCTGCTGCATGATTTTTCCAGGGACTGAGGTGAGGCTGACTGGTCTGTAGTCTCCCAGAACTTCCTTCTTCCCTTTCTTAAAGATGGGCACTATATTTGCCCTTTTCCAATCATCTGGTACCTCTCCTAATCACCATGAGTTTTTCAAGATGCTGGCCAGTGGCTCTGAAATCACATTGGCCAACTCCCTCAGCACCCTTGGGTGTGGCCCCATGGACTTGTCCACATCCAGCTTTTTTAAATAGTCCCTTACACCTATTATTTTGCCACTGATGGCTGCTCACCTCCTCCTCAAATTGTGCTGCCAAGTGCAGAAGTCAAGGGAGCTGACCTTACCTGTGAAGACTGAGGTGAAAAAGGAATTGAGTATTTCAGCCTTTTCTGTATCATCTGTCACCAGGTTGCCTCCCCCATTTAGTAAAGGACCCATACTTTCCCTGATCCTCCTCTGATGATGTTCAATAGTTTGGGAGAACAACCCAGTTTCTTCAAAACAGTAAAAAGGCCCTGTCTGTTGACTTTATTGAAGGCCTTTATCAGATTGGCGAAGGCTACATACAGCAGTATTCATTTTTCTCTATGCTTCGCTTGCAGTTGCTTGACTGAAAATATCATATCAATGGTGGAGCATCCTGAGCAAAAAATCACACTGACTTTCAGGATAGATTCTTTCACCTAGAGATTTCAGCCTAGGGAGCATAATGTGAATGACAGCTTTTATAATGGTGTTCAACAGGGATATACCTCTACAGTTGTCACAGTCCCTTCTATCCCCCTTGGTTTTGTATAATTGTACAAACCGAGCATCTTTGAAATCTTGCGGTACCATTTCCTCTTTCTAATACAGTAGCTTAAATTCATGGAGCTTTCAAAGTAATTTGTCATTGGCACATTTATAGATTTCAGCAGGCAAACAGTTGTTTGCCAGATGCCTGGTTCCCAGAAATCGATTTAATAGCTTTTTGTAAATCTTCTAATGTAGGCTTGTTGTCCAAATCCATCATAACTTCAAACTGTGGTAATCCTTCAAGCTCTTCATGTTTGATTTCAGTCTCAATAGAGTATAGTATTCCAGTGTTCAATCCAACACTCAAGTTGTTTTTGTTAATCAGTTATGACATTTCTATTTAAGTCTTTCAGCAGAGCTGTTTTCTTCTTGACTGGACCGATTGCTCATATCTGCTTTCTGAATATATCACAAAGTTTCAGTCAAAAATCTTGGGCACACCTCCTAACCTCCTTTTGCATTTCTCTTTGGACCTTTCTCAAATGTTCAAGAGTTGTAGAGTTGTGGTGTTGGAAGATTTCTTGTAGCTGGTTAGTGCCATCCTTTTGTTCTGAACCAATGGTAGAAGGGTTTGCATTTTTCTTGCATTTTTTGCCAAACGCTGTTACAGCAGCATTGTACATGCCAGTTTTTAAGCTTTCCCAAGCTTAATGTCTAATATAAAATGCATAATCTTAGGTCATAAACAGGGCTCCAGTCTCTCTCTCTAATCCAGTGATTCTCAACCTTTTAGATTCAAGGCACGCCTCCATAACTTCTGTAAAAACTAATTTATTTATTACAATACTTACCTCCCTGTAGAGGGCTGAGACAATGTGGGCAGGACAATGGCCAAGTAGGAACAAGTCTGAGTCTGCACTTATCTCCTCATACCTTGCAACAGCCTTCAAAGGATCTCATGGCATGCCAGGGTGCCCCAGCAACTGGTTGAGAATAACTGCTCTAGTCACTTTGTTAAGTACCTTGTGTTAAATTGTTTGTGATTTCTGAGAGGCAATTCTCTGTTTGACACTCTTTGGAAGAGTGAAAAAACGAGGGCACAAAGTTGTGTCTACATTAAATGAAGGAAGGGAGAAGAAGAAAAAATGGGGCAATAAATGAGAGAGAATGCAGTTGGGCATTAGAATGCACATAAGCACCAGAACACTTAATATTCTGGGGGTGGGGGGAGGTGTGGAAAACCTACATTCCTGAACCAGAAAGGCAAAATATTAAAGCTCGTATTGTGCCATCTCAGTTCAGGTGCAGAGCTCAAGGCCATAGTGAATAAGACCTTGCTTCCAACTGTGAAGCCATTGGGGATTGCTTTAATATAGAACACTTAGTCATTATGTTTGATGGTCTTGACTGCATCATTTATCAAAAATCTATAGTTAAATTTAATTTTCATGTGAGTGGAAGACAGCAGTGGCAGCAGTGCTCCTTGTTGCTGATCTGTGCCTGTTGATGCCTTCTGAAGTGGAAATGATGGATGCCACATGTTCTGGCTGTGATTAAATTTGCTTTGACAAAGCAGCATGGAAATCTGATTTTCAATAGACTTCTGCATTTCACCTAGTGCTGAGTAAACAGATACAGAGCATAATGCTATATGGCTGTCAAACTGATGGCTAATTCATTGTGCCAGTCTAATCAATCTATCCATTAAAATATTACCTGTCGATATCAAGTCCATTCAATCTGGAAATTGCAAGGAAACAAGAAGTTGTTTAATAGAAAACATTGTTAAAGTGGAACACGTCAACGGTTATGTCTACTGGTGCCCCAACAACTCCAATCAGCCTCTGAACAAAGATTGCAAATGATTTCTGCTTCAGTTTGTTTGACACACTTTTCATGTTTAAGTGCCTTCTTCCAGTTATATCACAAAACAAAAATACCAGCGCTGACATATTCCATACCTGGTTTGTCTTTTGAGGAGAATAGAGTGGAAAATCACATTACGAACACAGCTGATTTAAGGGCTGTTTATCCAGATACCTGGAAAACATGTTGTTTATTATGACTCCAAAAAAAAGACATTTTGTCTTGATTGATAGAGCACAGCAGTTGCGGCAGAAGAGCTGCAACTAGGAGAGATCAGAGACAGCAGGGATCCCAGTGGCTGACTTATATCCTTTAATTTCACTATTCATGTAGTTGAAAGTGGGGTATTACCGACTGTTCTTCATCAGCTTGAATTTCATGGACATATCTGCTTTCTCTACAGTGGCTGAACTCTCCTGTCAGCTGTCATAACCACCCACTGGCATAAAGGTCTTAACATTTCTCCTTTTGGCACCCAGGCTCTTCACCATACAGTAATTCTCCATGGTAAGGCAAGTGGCATTTACTGAGCTCATCTACATGAGATGCTAGGTCATCATAGTGATGAGCTACATCACCATAGCTTGTTACTACGGTGACATAGTGTGGCCAGGCATGAACTGTGACACTGACACTGCTGCACAGCAGCCTCTAAAAATAGTTGTGCAGCATCCAGACTATGCAGTAATGCCAGTTACTGTGCATTTAGTACTTGCTTAAGCAAGTACTAAATGACTGCTCAGTAACAACAGTGCTGTTCACCACACATAGACATGCCCACTGATTGCACCCAGCAAAAATGTCTAAGGAATCAGCCTGATGACCTTTTCTTTCCAAGAAGGATACCTAGGAGTAGCACTGATGCTAAATTATAAACACCACCCTCTGGCCTTTTGACAGGCTTAAATTAAGCAACCACTACGAAGGTTTGTTTTAAGCTTAATTTAATAATGATGAAGAAAAAAACATGCTAATAGGCATTAGCAAAGGCTATGATTTGCTGCTATCCAAGCTGTCAGGGTGTACAATGATATACTCTTCCTCCAATCTGGGTCATCAAGGCTATAACATTACTACAGAATAAAAGACACTCCCAACATTTGGCTTGGTGAGGAACATAAAAACCTAAGTGATATACTGAGTCAGACCAGTGGTCCATCTAGCCCAATATTCTGTCTCTGAGAGTAGCAAAAGCAGACATTATAGAGGGAGAGCACTGAGCCAGATATCTCTAGAGTGATTTATCCCTATTCAATACTCCTCTTGGCATTGGTTTAGAGATGCCAGAGGAAACATCTGCAACCATCTTGTTCAATATCCATTAATCGAGCTATCATCCATGAATTTATCTAGTCCCTTTTTGAACCTAGCTGTGTTATCTTCCTTCTATCTCCTGTGGCAATGAATTGTACAAATTAATGCATTGCATAACATTTATATAAATTTAAATCTATGCATTGCATAAAGAAACTATTTCCCCCTGTTAGTTTTAAACCCATCTCTTACTAATTGCAGTGGGTTCCTCTAGTTCTAATATCCTGAGACTTGGTAAACAACAGTTTCCCATTAACTTGGTCCACACCCTTCATGATTTTATAGATCCACCTCAGTCTTCTGCTTTCCAGACTGAAGAATGCTAGCTTTTTTAGTTTCTCCTGGAATGGGAATTGCTTCATGCCCCAGATTATTTTGTTTGTTCCTCTCTGTACCTTTCTAATTCTACTACATTATTTTTGAGAAGTGGAGCCCAGAATTGTAGGCAGTATTCAAAATACTGGTACACCATGGATTTGCACAGTGGCGTAATGATGTTTTATGTTTTGTTTTCAATTTCCTTCTTAATGATACCCAGCATTGTACTGGCTTCTTTGGTCACCACTGCATTCTGTGCTGACATTTTTAAAGAAATATCTATACAGACTCCAAGGTCTCTTTCCTGAGTTGCAACAGCTCATTCAGAACTAGCACTGTGTGTGTGTATAGTTGAGGTTACTTTTACCCAACCTTGCACTTATTGACATTGAAGTTCATCTGCCATTAGCTAAATAAGATCTTTCTTTTTTTGCCTTAATGAGATCTTTCTGCAGCTCCTCTTTATCAGCTTGGGACCTGACTACTCGGAATCATTTGGTATCATATGCAAACTTGGAGATTTCACTGTGCACCCACATTTCCAGGTCATTGATGAAAATGTTGAAGAATGCCGACCCAGCACAGATTCCTCCAGGACCCCAATCCAGCAGATTGGTAGGATTTCCCTTCATAAAAACCATGCTGATTCTTCCCCAAGAGATCATGTGTCCATATGATTGCTGATTTTATTTTTTATTATATATTCTACCAACTTGCCAGGGATGGAAATGAGACTCACTCTCCTGATCCAGCATGTGTGTGTGTGTGTGTGTGTGTACGGGGGGGGAGGAAGGGAAGGGGTCCTCCCATGTGCTGGATCCAGCACCTGCACCTGCTCTGGCTGGTCCAGGACTGAGTCACCTGAGCATGTGATACATGTGCCCACCCTGAACCAGTTGGAATAGTCACCACACGCAACTCACATCCTGAATCAGCCAAAACAGGCACTGTGGGTGCTGGATTGAGCATGCTAGGGGCAGGGGAGCAGGGGGGAGGGGTCTGTGGGCCCAATCCAGCCCCCAAGGCTGGCCCCATACTATTTGTCTGGCCCATGGACTGGTCCTGTGCCAGTGCAGTGCCAAATGAGTTTGACACTCCTGGTTCTGATCAATATTGATAATACCTTTGCTATTAAGTCTTTTAATTACTTAATAATGTTTGTAAAAGAGACTGAGAAACATTTATTTAAATGCACAATGTATATCTAGAACCTTCAAGGACCTGGTTGGACACAAGCCAGTCAACCCAAAACCTGATGAGCTCCTGTTAATGAATTACACTTTGATAGTATTATTCTCGATAGTACCCTTCATAGGAAGTTTAAAACAAAACAAAACAAAACATTCAAGTCTGAAGGATATCTGTGGAACTAGTTTGATACTGATCTAGAAAAACCATACTGATTCTTCATTGTCCAAATCATTCCAAATTAAAAAGGCAAGACAGTAAAAGCAAAAGCCAACCTTTGGTTTTATGCAAGTAATTCAGCTTAACACCTTCAAACTTCCACCCATCCCATTCCTCCTTATGCCCAGAGGGATTCATAGATTCATAGATGTTAGGGTCAGAAGGGACCTCAGCAGGTCATTGAATCTGACCTGCTGTCCTGGGCAAGAAAGAGTGCTGGGGTCAGATGACCCCAGCTAGGTGCTTGTCCAAGATCCTCTTGAAGACCCCCAAGGTAGGGTAGAGTACCACCTCCCTTGGAAGCCCATTCCAGATTCTGGCAACCCTTACTGTGAGGAAGTTCTTTCTAATGTCCAACCTAAATTTGCTCTCCGTCAATTTGTGGCCATTGTTCCTAGTTACTCCAGGGGATGCCCTAGTAAATAGAGCATCTCCTATTCCCTGCTGCCCTCCTCTAATTAATTTATAGGCAGCCACAAGACCACCTCTCAGCCTTCTCTTGTGAAGGCTGAAGGAATCTAGCTCCTTCAGTCTCTCCTCATAGGGGCTTGTCTGCAGGCCTCGGACCATATGAGTGGCCCTCCTCTGAACCCTCTCAAGATTCTCCACATCCCTCTTGAAGTGCAGTGTCTAAAACTGGACACAATACTACAGCTGCAGCCTGACCAAGGCCGCATGGGGGGAACCATCACCTCCCTGGACTTGTTTGTCCTGTATCTGCTAATGCATGATGAAGTATGGTTAGCCTTGTTGATCACTTCATCACATAGACGACTCATGTTCATCTTGGAGTCAATTATGACTCCAAGATCCATTTCCATTACTGCGCTGCTAAGAAGGTCATTCCCTAGCCTGTAAGCGTACTGGTGGTTCTTTTTGCCCAGATGCAGCACTTTGCACTCGTCTTTGTTGAACTGCATCCTATTTCGTTCTACCCATTTTTCAAACCTGTCCAGATCCTCCTTGATCCATTCCCTACCCTCTGGTGTGTTAACTTTGCCCCATAATTTGGTATCATCTGCAAACTTGGACAGGGTGCTCTCCACGCTCTCGTCCAAGTCACTGATGAAGACATTGAATAGCACAAGTCCAAAGACCGAGCCTTGCGGGACTCCACTGCCCACATCTTTTCAGGCTGATATCGACCCATCCACCACCACTCTCTAGGTGTGACCTCTAAGCCAATTTACCACCCACCTGACATGTAATCATCTACATCACAGCCTGTCAGTTTATTTACGGGAATGGAATGTGATACTGTATTGAAGGCCTTCTTAAAGTCTAGGTAGATGACATCTACCTCAACTCCTATGTCTAAGCATTTTGTGACCTGGCCATAAAAAGAAACAAGGTTAGTCAGGAAAGATCTACCTGCAATGAACCCATGTTGATTTCCTTTCAGCATTATTTCCCTTGCTGGACTCCCACAAATGTGATCCTTAATGATTTTTTCCAGAGTTTTCCAAGTATAGAGGTGAGAAACCTATAGTTTCCTGGTTCGTCCCTCCTTCCCTTCTTGAAAATAAGGACCACATTGGTCCTTTTCCAGTCCTCTGGGATGTGACCGGAGCACCATGAGTGCTCGAACAGTCATGCCAGAGGCTCTTCTATGACACTGGCCAATTCCTTGGATAAAGTTCATCCGGGCCTCCTGATTTGAACACATCCAGCCCCTCCAAGTGCACCTTCACTAAGCCTGTGTTGACAGTTGGTAGGCTGGTGTCCCTCCTGTGTCTATCTATGATCCAATTGGGAGATTTGTCTTGGTCTGTGTCTAGGAATATAGATACAAATAACTCATTGAAGAGGTCAGCTTTGTCCCCTCTCTCTGTCACCAATTGCCCTAGGTTGTCCTGTAGGGGTCCTATGCTATCCCGTGCCTTCCTTTTGCTCCCTATATACCTAAAGAAGGACTTTTTCTAGTCCTTAATTTTTCTTGCCAGTCTAAATTCTAATCCTGCTTTGGCCTTCCTAACTGATTCCCTGCAAGTGCGAGCCAGGGAGGTATACTCCTCCTTGATAACTACCCACTGTTTCCACAGTCTGTATACCTCTATCTTTGCCCGTAGGCTTTCCTGGACTTTCCTGTTCAGCCAAGAGGGCTTCTTAGCCCCTTTGCCGCCTTTTATGTGCAATGGGATTGTCTCCTTCTGTGCCCATAGGATCACTCCCTTGAGGAACGACCACCCTTCCTGGACCCCCATTTTGCCAATGCTCTTAAGCTTTAATGCCTCACTAACTAATCCCCTGAGCACATTGAAGTTAGCCTTTCTGAAGTTTTGCACTTCAGCCCTAGCTTTTGAGCCCCGGCAGCCTTACCTGGGGTGCTAGGGGCCTCCCAGGGCTCATGGCAGGAAATCTGGCTGGCAGCTGGAGTGTAGCTGGCCAGGCTCCAGTTTTGAGCAGTGCACACTGCTGCCACGTGCACCATCCCAATTCTTTTCTGTGTGGATTTATTTGACTCTGGGATCTCCTGGGGTCAACCCCCCCGCAAGTTAGTAGCATGGGGAATACTTGCATGTGTGGTGTGTGGCACTGCAGATGGATCTATAGTGCCACATACCACATGTATGTGCTTGTCTGGATTCGACCATTGAGGCCAGTGGCCTGTAAATGGGACACTTTTACCTTTATCAATCCAACCAAATGAATTTGCATTACTAAGGACAGGACAGCAAGGAACTGTTTAAAAACACTAACCTCAAAAAATGTGTTCTAAATAATCTCAGAAACCAAGCTGCTGCCATGCCAACAGCCTTCAAGATGCTAAAACAATCACAGCGGCAATTAATTGGAAAATAGGATAACTGGGAGAATTTTGAATTCACAAGCCATAGGCAAATTCTCTACTCCATACTGATTGAAAGCTCCCATCAAGGTGTCAATGGCATCTCTGCATGAATAAGGATTTAAGAATTTGCTTTTACTAATCAGGGTTGCTGGAAACCTGAAACTTGATGGTGAGACAGCATTACTGATTCTCATACACAAGTGCACTGTGCATGCTGCAAGGTACAGACAATACAGATTAAACTGACAAGTTGCAATCCAAAGGGCTTTTATTTGACTTTTTAAAAAATAGTTATTAATAAAAACAATGTATTAACATTAGGATTTAAAAATATATATTTAAATATTTTACAGTTATTAACTTTTTTGTTTCTGCCAAAGCTACTGGACTGAAGAACTAAAAAATGTTGGTAGAGAAGGAAAAACAAAACAAAATAAGCACTGGGTAAATATATGACAAATAAAAAAGCACAAAGTTAAATTCTTGTCTGTACATAAAAACAAGACATAAAGAACATTATTAACCATATTCTAACAGGATTAGCATTGAAACTATGAAATAAACTAGCCATGATCTATAAGGCAACAACATTCCCCTCAACACCAGTAAAAATAGAATGAACCAAGAAATTTATCTTTGGCAAAATAAAAATTAAAAAACCTCCCATAACTGGAGAGAAAATAGTAGAAAATGTATTAAAAAACAAAACAAATCAAAATTACCATAGAGGATAAAAGGCACAAATCTAATAAAACTGCAAGAAAACACTATGACAAAACTTACATCTGGTCCATTTATTGATTTAACAAACAAACAAATGAAAATATAAAAACCCATACATCCCATCCAAATAAGATTTTCCTCAGTGTAAACTCAATGTAAACCTCAGTAGCAAACACACCACAAAATATATTGTGATAATTACAAATATTGACAATTCATCCTGTCTTGTAGTACCTGGTAGCAATATGAACTGTTTAAATTAAGAGGAACAGCTAAGAAACTAGTTTTGACACTGTCAATCACCTCTTCTAAGACATTAGAAAAAAACTACATTACTAATATAAATTAAACCATGTTATCTCCAAGCCTCAGGAATCAGAGGAACAGTCTTGGAACAAGACAAATCAGTCACTCCTCCTGTCTAGACCAGGGAAGCATGGTTTATAAACCTTTGTGAAACTGTGTGTTGAAACCATAAAACTATGTTGAACAAAGCCTGATATAGAGAGACCCTGGAGGACAAAGAGAAGGTCCAGAGGCCTCCCGGGTGGCCGATCTGATCTGTTAACAACCTCATTCTTCCCTGGCCCTCTGCTTCCCTTAACAAATAAACTTTGGGATAGGTTGAACTTTGAGACAGCAAATACAAAGCTCCTCTCTGGCTACATTCTTGGGAACCTGAGTTACACACCTACCAGGGCGAACCTATTCTGCCACAGCGCAATCTGCCACAGCGCAATCTGCCACAGTGGAGCCTTGCGAGAAATGTGGAATACAAGACTGGTAATAAATAGCCAACCCAAGAAAAGACTTAATTTTTTTTTGTTTTTTGGCACTGAGGCCTCCATTAAGGCCTTCACATTATTAATGAAGAGCCTGATCTCCCCATTGCCTACAGCATAGACTAAATACCAAGTTTTTGCACAGCAGACACTGTATTTTGCTGGGTTTGCCGTAAGGCTTGCAGCCTGAAGCAGCTGTAATACTGCCCTGACCCACCAGAGATATTCCTCCCAGGTACTTGTGAATACTTCAGACATGAGGTGGTATACTCATGTGGCTGCAGCACTTTTACCACTTAAAGGTGGCTGGGGTGCTGTGGAGCCCAAAGAGGAGGGTTCAAAACTAATACAATTCCCCAGTGTCATGAAAGCTGTTACCTCCCGTGATTCTGGAACTAGAGGGATTTACCGGTACCGCTTTGTCCAGTCCAGTGTTACATATTTTGCTTTCTCTGGCCACTGTAGCAATTTGTCAATCTAATACACTAATACAATGGGGCTACTCTATTCACTGGAGGATTCTTCAATAACTCCAATGTCCAGCATACTCTGTACTTCTTTTCTCACTATTTCCCACAACAGCTCAGGGATTCTAGAGAACCCTTCTGAACAGAACAACCTGGTTTCAAAACAATACAGTGACCGGGCAAATGGGTTCTCCCAGGTTTGGTTGTGAATACGTCTGGGAAGTCCTCCAGTAGGTCCTCCTCTTGCTAGACTGTGGACAGGTTCTCCTCCAGAGTGACAACACAAATTAAGAGTTGAGCCTTGTCCTGCAGTTTCCTCTTTTCAGTTGTCAGACTGAGGCACCGAGGGTTTCTCATGCCCTCCATGGTTTAAGGAGGTTTACACGGTAGACCAGGATCCCACAGCACCTCTCCACCAGGCAAACTTTATAATCTACTTCCCCAAATCATCTCAATCTCATAGGGCCCCTACCAGTCTTAACAGTTTACATTACTCTGAGGGGAGTAACAACAGGACACGGTCCCCTGGTTGATATACTCAGAGTCAGGCATTCCTATTGTAATATTGTGTCTGAGCCTATTGTTCAGTATGGAGGTTTCCTGGGTGATGATCCTGCTGTTCCCGAAGAAAGGGAACATACTATATACATTTTGAGCTCTCAGGGCCTACGTCTGCCAAGTCTAATATGTCCCAAGTTTGTCTCCCCTACAGGAGTTCAAAGGGGAAAAGCCCATTGAGGAACTTCCCAATTAGGAGCAACAAGTAAGGCAAAAACATATTCCATTTTTAGGGTTCTGCTGCCACAAACTTCTTTAATATCCCTTTTCCACTAAACGATCTGTCTGTGGGTGGTACATTAAGGTTTAGACAGAGTGGACTCTCAAGAGGGGCTACACTTCCTGTAACAACCAGGACATAGACTCATAGACCAAGGCATTGTGTTTTTCTCATGGAAGACCCATGCATGAGAATATTTTTAATAATTTCATACCTACTGTCTGAACAAGGTTATTATGGATAGCTGTCACCTCAGGACAGAAATCTGCATAATCCACCAAGACCAAGATAAATGGCACCTACTGGTGCTTGGGTCCAAGGGCCCTACTATGTTTACTCCAACCTGTTCAAAAGAGGTACCAACCAGGCAGGAGTGCCAGTAGTGGCTGGTCCTTGGGGAGCAAGCCCACCAACTGAGCATGGCTGGCAATAATTCTTAATGCCCTGGTAGATCCCTGGCCAGAAGCACCATCTTCTTCATCTCCTGGACTCCTGGGTGGCTTGACCATGGTATATGTCATGGGCCAATTTCAATACTTGATTGTGGCATGATTTTGGCACTAATACCTGGGGCTTCCAGTAGCTCAGTCTTGAGCAACCCTCATTAGGATATCCTCACATACCTCAAAGTGGGGATCCTGAGCATCCAGGTGAGGGTCCATTAGCTTGCCATTCACCCTGGACAGATGGCCATAGAGGGAAGTAAATAAAGGGTCCTCTCTTGGTTTTTCTATAAAAATCAGGGCTTCCCCTTTGGGCACTCTCTCCCCATCTGATTGGCTGCCTGAGGAGCTCTGTGGGGTTTTCCTTAGGGCCTTAGATCACAGTGTATTACAACTCCTTTTACATCCATTTTTCTAGGCCCCACTCTACCATTAGTGCTTCCTTTCTGACCCTTCAGTGTTCCCCGAACATAGTTTCATAGTTGTTACGGGCTGCAAGGGACTTTACAGATCATCGGGTCCACCACCCCTGCACGTCAGGAGGAAACACTGCTGGGTTCAAATGTACCTAACAAGATGGGTGTCAAGATTTTTTTGAAAATCATCAGGATGGATGACTGTACCACTTCTGGGGGAAGCCTGTTCCAAATCCTCAGCACTCGGCTCATAAAGAATTTTTTCCTTATGTCTAGCCTGAAGCGATCCTCCATCAGCTTGTGCCCGTTATTTCTTGTCCTCCCCTGAGAGGCCTTGGTGAATAGCTGCTCCCCCAAGCCCTGATGTATACCCCGATATACTTATAGGCTGCAACAAAGTCCCCCCCAAGTCTTCTTTTCTTCAGGATGAAGAATCCCAAGTCCCTCAGCCTCTCCTCATATGTCTTGGTCTCCAAGCCTCTAATCATGCGTGTGGCCCTCCTCTGGACTCTCTTGAGCTTATAGATTCATAGATGTTAGGGTCGGAAGGGACCTCAATAGATCATCGAGTCCGACCCCCTGCATAGGCAGGAAAGAGT
>NW_005842665.1:196828-272036 GCF_000455745.1 Alligator sinensis | reverse complement strand
GGGGATCGTCTCGCTTTGTGCCCGAAGGATCGTTTCCTTAAGGCACAGCCACCCTTCTTGGGCTCCCATCATTTCAAAACTCCTACTCTGCAGTGCGTCTTTGACTAATCGCCTGAGTTCATTTAAATCAGCTTTCCTAAAGTCTAGTATTTTCACCCTACTAGTTACCTTACCCACTTGACGTCTTATGGTGAATTCTATTATCAGGTGATCACTGTCCCCCAGATGGCTACCAATCTGTAGGTCCCCTACCATGTCATCCCCTGTTGCCAATACCTGATCCAGTATGGCATTCCCCCTAGTGGGACCATGTACCTCCTATGTCAGGTGGAGGTCCTGTACACAGGTTAGAAACCTGCATGAGCGGTGGGACTTTGCCCACTGGTTTTCATTCCATGCCAAATTTTGCTTCAACCAACATTAACTAAGCTTTTGATATATGGCATAGAAAAATAAATTAGTAATAGCTCAAAATTTTGAACCACTCATCCAAAAATACTGAAGATTTCGTTATTCAAATACTGTCAGGAAAAAAAGTATGTAGATATAATTCATATTGTTATCAAAAGCCCACTTGAACATAAAAAAGTGACATGTATAACAGTTTATCAGTAATGAATAAGTAGTAGGCCACTGTGTCTTACTGTATAAATCAGGGAAGGACTGAACAGACAATGTTAGCCTGACTAATACCCCTGTTAACAAGCCACATCACAAGCCCATTTTCTCCTTTTTCAGTGATCATAACTAAACATTTAAACCCTCTCTAAGGCAAGCCCCTATCAAGGTCATACCCTGTTCCACTAGCCATTAACAAAATGACAGAGCTGCGAAGAGCACTAAATGGGAAACTTGTCACATATATATTGTTACCAAACAGTGTATAATATGCTCATGATACACATCATTATCTCTTAAATTAAAAGTCTAAGAAGGATATATATAAATAATATATTGGACAGAGCTTATGCATCACATTGGTACACAAAATAACATATTCAAATACAAGATGCATACTGATAATTCTTAGCTATTTATGTTAAGTGAGGTCAAATATCTCTTTACTCAAAGATATTCCTATCTATTACACTGAATTGATAACAGATTTTCATTTATCAGCAGTTTAAATTCATTCTTCTATTATCCAAGACTAGCAGATCCTCATTGTCTTTAAATTGATGCATGCAATATTAAGGATATAAAAACGGGCAAGAACTTGATGCATATTATACTTACTAACGATATAAACATGGGCTATAGATACAATAGGTTAGCTCCAATAAATCTTCTTGTTTAACCAATTAAACAAATTTCGAAATTGTTACAAACTAATTTTCTACTGCACATTCTTACTGTTTTAATTTCTAGGGACTTATCTTCCAAAAGACATCTAAATGAACTGATGGATTTAATTTAAAAGAAGTTAGTTAAATTAAATTTAGTTTTTATGTGGACTCTTTGCCTGATAATCAGGGATCCTAGTTTTCTCTGATAAAAAAAAGTCCTCAATTTTTTTTATTAAAAAAAGAAACCCAAAATCCACATTTTTCAGTGATACACCACTAATATATATATATATATATGGTTCAATATCCAGAGTTGGGTTGTGGCTTTGTGGGTAGCCCCACAGCCAGGGTTACAGTACTATATCTAGATAGATACAGTACTGTAAACCTGGCTGTGGGGCTACCCACAAAGCTCCAACCCAACTCCAGATCCCTGGAGGTGCCCACAGACTAGAACTGCCCAGGATCCTGGAGTAAAGGAAATTCCTCACACAGGAAGGTGCCTAGTATCCCTGGACCTTCAATTAGACACCAACAATTTACAACTATGTACACTTTACTTACAAAGGGTTAAAGACAAAGAAACGAATTAATATACAACTGATGAACTGTCCGAAACTTATTCACACCCTCAGTCAATAACGTTGTACACAATGATGGCCTCGGTTGATATGTGTACACAGGTAGCCTGGACCAGATGCCCAGGAAGGTGGAGCTGCTTCTGTGCCCCTCCTGCGTGAAGCGTGGGTAGGTCCTTGCTCTGAGGATCTCATGAAGCATGCCCCAGGGGTTGCTGTGCTGGAGGCAGGTGCTCTCTTCCTGAAATCCCTGTCAGATAGCTTACCCTGCCATGACACACAGTGAGCAGGCTCTGGGCTGGAGCTCTGGTAATCCCCTGCCCACACCTACACACCCCCACTTGCCAGACAGTCGCGGTTTGCCCCCTCCCTTGGGTCTTAACTCTTTCTCACAGGGGCCCTGCCCTGTGTGAGGAGGGCTAAGGTCCCCTAGCTCTGCCTCCAACCCAGAGCTCTCAGTGAGCTGGATCAATCTCTCTCCAGTCCCCCCCCACCTCTAGTACACCTCCCATCACACAGGGGCTTGGAGAAGAGTCCTCTTCACTGGGGAGTCTCCAGAAGGGCCGGGTGCTCCTCCAAGCAGCTTGGACAGGGCTCCCAAGGGAAAAAGAAGCAAAAGAGGTGTTGCGGCTGGGCTTCCTAACTCTCCAGCCCACAGCACAGCCCACATTTTCTTCAGGCTCTGGAAACTCTGAGGACAGGACCCATGCCCAAGCTCTCCCTCAGCTGCTGGGCTTCTCTCATGGCTCTCCCTTTCCCCAGGATGGCTACCTCCACAGAGGGTTTCAAGTGTCTTTATAACATGAGCTCAGCAGACCTATTTTCCCTTTTCCAACATGGCTGCCTCCAGAAAGGGTTTCATTGGCCTGTATCACATGGTCTCGAGGAGCCATGCTGTCCCATGCTGCTGCCTGGCTGAGTTCACTCTGGGGCCGCGTTCTCTTAGGTAAGGTGATTTAACTGTTCATTACAGTACTGTATATAGACAGAGAGATCTATATAGATATAGCGATATCTATCCATCTATCTATATATATATCTATAAATAGATCTCTCTCTCTCTCTATTTATATATGCATATATATATCTATATATATCTATATCTACATATAGATATAGATATAGATATATATTAGTGGTCTTTCATATGATCATGGAAAAATGTGGATTTTGGGTTACTTTTTTTAATCCAAAAATTGGGCATTTTTTTTAAATCAGAGAAAACCAGGATCCCTGCTGATAATTAAAGTGACCTTAATTTAGGTTTTCTAACTCAATATAGAAGTGAATTAACTAAACTAGGCTATGGCTACTATAATTCTAAATCACATAGGCCATGCAGGGATTCAATCCAATTGTAGTATTTCACTTTAAAAGTTACTTGGGTTAAATTTCCTGAGTGTCCCCATGTAGACTGTAGGTCCACTTAACATAGCTCAGGGTGGCACTGAAAAATCTAGAGTGTACTTAACAAGAAATTAGTAGTCTTCAATTATAGCGTTCCATGTAGCATTTATCTATAGATCCTGAGAGCTGAAACAGCACACAGATAGCCCAAGAAGCAGCATAACTAGGTTCCCCTACCTTCTTCCACTGATCAAAACACACTGAAACATTTCAATCAATTAATCACAGAGTGACAGGAGTCTTACGTGGACCTCTCACATTCATTATCCTTGAACAAATTTCATGTGGTATGGAAGCAACATTTACCATCATCTACAAAGAACAGCAATTCTCAGTGATAAGATACATACCACCAGCAACTTGTATTCTTTTGTGGGGAGGATTGATTCATATAGGTTTGTGTTAGATAGCTCAAAAGTACAGTTTTATGCACCCATGCAGTTCTTATCTAAATATTTAATTACAACTTTGGAATAGAACAGATAAGATCTTTTGGTTCAGAAACTAGTCTTTACACCTTACATAGAAAATATGTTGTTTTCCAAGACTTTCTGAAAACTGATAATCATCCAAGGAAGAACTGGTAGCCTAAAGTTTGGAGCTGTCAAAGGAGTGCCTAGGAAGACAGTAAAGCACATACAGTACCAAGTTAAAAATAACAATAGAAACCTATCAGGAATCATCTCATTAGGAAAATATCAATAAAATCTGTAATAAAATGTAATGTACTGATACTGCTCTCTCTAGATGCAGCCAGCAGAAGAGTCTTGCGTAAAGCATACAGTATTAGGTGCATGTTTTATTTTCTGCTGGAAATATGATTCTAGATGGTCTGGAAAGTCTACTCAGCAGCTGTACTATTCTGTATATCTGATGTATGGTGGGTCAAGCCAGGCCATATACATCCAGTGAAGGCTGAAATTGTCAGCACTGGAGGCAGGAAGAAGCCCTGATGAAGCCCAAATTGTCTTGGGTTCTGTATTAAAGCAGGAGATGGACCAAAAGACTCATATCTCCTGCCTAATGGAGTTGAAAAAACTGCAAGACAAAGTGCTACTAACAGACAGGTATTGTGAGCAGTTGGAAAAGTAGAAAACATAGGAAGGGTGAAACTGTAGAGAGATCAGCTCCAACTGTGTACACAAGAAATGGCATCTCCTAACTTCTCCATACCTCTTCAGAGGCCAGCAAGTGACTGAAAATTTGTTCTAGCCTGTGACTCCTACTGGATATAGTCAATACAGAGCAGTTTCAGAACTGGTAGAGGATTATTTAGATGAAAACAAGATAGTATTTGCATACGTGAAGAGAGCTTTTGTAACTAACCAAAAGTCGTGGATTTATTACATCCAACTATTCAGGACTAGAACAAGAGCAGTCTACAGTGATCCAAAAACAAAGTAGGGAGAATATCAGGTATTTACTAGGGCAGCACTGTAAAACTCTGATCTTTGATGTTATTGCATAGTACATACAGCAGAAAGTACCAGGATGTTCGCCTCTGGTAGAAATTTGAACTGAGGCTATACCTGGGCACAAATAAGTTTTGCTCATTAATGAAATAAAAGTCACACACATACCTCTTGTACAATCACTTCCTTGTCCTTCAGTATACAAGGTAGAACTGAGTAGAGTGTGGAAAATGAATGGGCATGTCTAAGACATGATCCCCCTTTGGCAAATATGCTTAGCTTGTTACAAGTGAAGTGTGTTCTTGTCATATAACTCAGCAGCATGACATTACTCATCTAAGTAACGACTGGATGAGGATCCCACATTTTCCCTCTTCTGCTTAGAATGTTGTTGCCTTTAACACAGTTAAATAAAGTAGCTATGCTAACACAAGGGAGGCAGTTTTCACACGCCTCCCTTGTCCTCTCCTCTTTAAATTCAGCAGAACCCCAAACCCTGCAATTACATAATCATTTAATAATTAATAAACACGTGCTCTTTCACCTTGGATTCCAAGGCCTGGGACTCCCTGCCTGTACTGTATAGAATTAAGCATCAAAATATCACATGGAAAGGAGTGGGGGGAGTAAGATTTTTGTATTACTTTACATTTCACTTCATAGTTCTAATATCAAAAGAGACAGAGTGTATTTGAGTTTTAGTGAACTGTAGCTCACTAGTGACATCACAGCTATGAAACAACTTCTTTACACTTGAAGGCAGTGGGTTTGCTGCTGTCTTTGGAATAAGTATACATTTGATATTCTTAATTCCTATCAGCAGCACAACACATTAATATTTTATATACATTCATCTCTGTATCTGTCCACAGAAAATTTATATTTCATCATTTAAGAAGTTCCTATACTGACATAGTTTCAATGGTTTTTTTCATTTCTCTTAAATATTTTGAGAACATTCATTTTTAATTAATTATTTGATCAAAGCACTTTTTACAAAGAAGTTAATATTGTTTTAGTGAAGTATATCACACACCTTTGTTTCTAAAGTTTATATTCAGAGGCAACTGACTATCCTAGGATTAACTTAAACTGATACAGATGGGTCAAAACTATATTCAAACGTCCCCAAACTCTGGTCCGCTTCAGACACCAGCTCAGGTTCCAAACTCTCCTGGTAGCTCTTTTTCTAATCAGGAAAAGATAACATTTTACATTTTTCACTTCCAACCAAATACAAGTTAAGCTTTGAAGATATCGACCTGAAGTATCACTTGAAGACTAGAACACCTACGTACTGATATATTTTCTTTTCTGCAAAGCTTGTGGCATTTTAGGAGCTAACAACACATCAAGTTGCCCTGTGTTTCTATACTGCAACAGTCAAGTTTCAAAGATGCAAAGATTGAAAGTAGAAGGGTAAGAAAAGCAGCTGAGAATTGAAAACATCTGGAAAACATAAAATAGACTCAGCTCCTGTATAATCATAGCTTGAAAGAACTCCTAGCCTTTTGCTTAATCTCTCTTAATATTTTGTGAAACCATCATCCATATCAGGTAACAATCACTCCTTCTCTAAAACAAATGCATATCTCTCTTTACAATGAGAATTGTACTGTGTATGTAGTAGATATAGATAAAATAATATGATCTTATATATACACATAAAAGCAATCAAGAGAGATCCTTTTATTGCTACTGCTGAAATTGAAATATAAATAAAACTTAAAAATGCATGCAAAGACCTGGCTTCCTGTGATCAGAGACGTAATGAAGAATGTCTTGCATTCAAAAGCTTGTCTAATTTTATCTAAACTACACAGTTTGTCCAGTAAAGGATATCACCCTAAGAAATCCTTGCCTGTCACGTAGTTTCTGGACCATCACAGCTAAAACATCACTTTTACACTACCAGATCATTCACTGGCATTTTTCAGACTGCTTTAGGATACTGTGATAGCTATTGCCATTCAAAGACAGTGAATGATTCACATTATAGATACACTGATCTAATTAAAAGCATTTTCTGGAATGAAACATAAAAATACCTTGGTTCCACCAGGTAAAATGTGGATGAAAGTTATGTTGGAAAAGATTCCAAAGAAACGTCTTACCTGTTAATGTGAATAGGTTTCCGATGAAAGCCAAAGTTCCCACCATTCACATACAAGGTGATCGATTAATTGGTAAGGGGAAGCAGGACAAAGAGAAAACAAGAAGAAACAATAAATTAGTATTTAATGCAGTAATAGTAAATTACTTTTCATATAGCAGTCTTCATCAATACATTTCAAAGCACTTGGTTACCATGTAAAAAAATAAAAAATCAACAGCTATGCCATAACACTTTATGCCAGAGGCAAGGATTTCTTAGGGTGTATCTTTTTTTAACCAACTATGTAGTCTGAATAAAGTTAGACAAACTTTTGAATGCAAGACATTCTTCATCAGGCCTCTCACCTGATGAAGAATATCTTTCATTCAAAAGTTTGCCTAACTTTATTTCTCAACTACATAGTTGATCCAATGAAAGGTATCAACCTAAGAAATCCTTGTCTCTTGGATAATTTGTGGACTGTCACAGCTACATCATCACTTTTACACTTTTATCATACCACTCTATCACATAACACAGTATTTTTACTGTTCCCAAGGGAAACAGTGATTTTTAATACTGATTAGGAGAAGTGGATCTGGATTTTTACTAATCATTTTTCTGAAAAAATGAGGGATAGGTAACACAAGACACTAGGGGTACACCGGTAGAAATTTTTTGGGGACGATACCAATAGCTGATACTTAAGGAACATCGGCTGAAAGCGATCCAATATCTGATACAGCTGCCTCCAGGTGGTAAGTCTGGTGTGGTGAAAGGGAAGTGGGGAGGGAAGGGGTGTGGGGAGGCAGATCAACACCCCCACGGTGAGGGAGGGGGCAGGTGCTGCCCAGGAAGGGGCAGGAGCACAGGACAGAGGAACAGCTTATGGTGGCGGATGGCTCCTGCCGCTGCTTGCACCCCGGGAGCATGGGCATCTGGTGACTCTTGAGTCAGGGGGAGCACTTGCCCCCCTCCCCCCCCCGTGGCCAGTCATCAATAGTGGGGGCTCCCCCAGCATCCAATTCTGCCAACCAGGGCATGGCGTCCCCTGCGGCCAATCCCGCCAACCTGCAAGTGGCAGCGGCATATCACTGGCACCTCCGAGCACACCACTGACACTTCTGAGAGAGTGCTGGCACTTCCCGGTGAGTCCCCTCTCCCCAGCCAGTGGCCTCAGGGTGGGGCACCAGCGCTCTTACCTGTCCCCCCTGCCCAGGAACACTGGCTAACATGCGCACCCCCGTGCACCCCTTATATGTCACCACTGCCTGGGAGAGCAGGAGATTGTGCCCCCTGGATCTGCGCAGCCTGGGGTGGCCTGGAGCTGCACAGGGCTCTTCTTGGCAGGGGCTGGGTTCAGAGCGAGAACCAGTGGCACTGGGGTGATGCTGCAGCCATCCCAAATTTTGCTGTTGCTCCACTCCCAGCCCCACACCACCAGACACAGCCCAGTTCCACGTCCCGCCTCCACCCATGCACCAGGAAGAGCCAATGCTGTGCTGGGTGGCTGCCACTGGGAGAGGAGCTGTGGTGAGATTTGGGGTGGATGCAGCATCCTCCCAGTACTGCCAGTACCCACTCCGCGGCTCTTCCGGTGCTGTGTGGGGCTCTTCTTGGTGGGGGTGGGCTTGGAGCGGGTGCTGGGAAGATGCTGCATCCACCCCAAATTTCACTGCAGCTCTGCTCCTGGCTCTTCCTGGTGTTGGCCACCCAGCGCAGCCTCGGCTCTTCCAAGTGTATGGGTGGAGTTGAGACATGGAGCCAGGCTATGCCAGATGGTGGCAACACTGGGAGCAGAACTGTGGTAAAAGTTGTGGTGGCTGCAGTCCCTCCCATTGCCACTGGTGCCTGCTCCTAGCCCATCCCCTGCCAAGAGCCCTGTGCAATGATGGCTGCAGCCCACCTGCCTGCCCCACACAGATCGGGGGGCACATGCCCCCCATGCCCTCCTGGGGTGCAAACACCTTGGGGAGCCGCCCCAAGAGCCTCGCCTCCAGCCCCCCGCCCGGGCAGCACCTGCCCTGACCCCTCCCTCCCTCTCCACAGGGCCATTGATCTGCCCTCCCCACACCCCTTTCCTCCTCTCTCCCCTTCCAACATACCAGCTGGAGGCAACTCTCCAAGCTGCTGGCTCTGCTCCATACTGCGCTGCAGCTGCACACAGCACGGACATTTATTGGCCAAATTATTGGCTTCATCGAGCCAATATCCAATACAACAAATGGTCTTTATATCAGTTCTGATCTGATATAGGATCAATGTATCAGTACACCTCTCCAAGACACCAATGTTAGCAGGAGGTGTCCTATTTTTTTCTTTTTATTTTAGTACTTTAATTTGTAATTAAGTGCTTGAGTTTCTTTGAGTCTCCCTACTCCCCCTCCCTTTTACTGCCTGCTACAAATTGTTTCAAGTTGTAAGATAATATCTTGGCCAGCATCAGTAGCAGGGGATGGTAGAAGCTATTTCCAAAGACAGTATTTGGTGCTGCAGCTTTGATGATTGCCAATAGTCTTAAAAGTATCTGAGATGGTCAGAGAAGAGCACGTCCAATAGGACGGAGGGAGGCAGCACTTTCACCCCTAAAAAAAATGACAGAAAACTGAATACAGCTGCAAAGGTATAATGTAAAAGAAATACCATGGGACTGTAAAGGGAAGCAAGGGACAATGCAACAGTTGGAAAGGCAGAAATACCATGCACATCAAAAGTGGGGACAAGCCAAAAGCAGTTGTCGTGAAGATGGAGAGAAAGTTTCTTGGGGGAAGTGTCAGAATTGTCAGGACAAGGCATAATCGATACATAAATTCCTTCTTGCTGCTCTTGCACAGCAATGGATCTGCATAAAATCTGTTGACATCCTTTCCCCTCAGAGATTAAGGCCACAAGTGCATATTACCATCAGTTCCTCTGACTGCCTACATAGCACATGGCAGAATATTTGATTTATGCATCAAACCCAGAAAATAACATATAGGCACTTTGCTTTCTCACCAGAAGCCAAACAAATGCCACCATAGTCTGGTGCTTCTTCCAACAAAGAAGAGTCTCATAGTATGTGTTATAGACTGGCCAAATTACCATGTTAATTTTCTACTTGAAATTGATCAAAGTTTATCTAACAACTTGACATCAGTGTGGACAGCATTTCCAATTCATCTTTAATATTTCAGTCTTCCAAAAAAATCAATCATTGCTTCAGAGTTGGTGTTATGGTTGACATTTCTTTCAACCTTGTTTCTATTAAATTCCAGAAATGGGTTTCATAAGATTAAGTTAGTTTGTTGCTCACTACTCATATGAGACTTTGTGAAATACAGTTACATGATTCCTGTCTATTTACAAAAAAAAAAAAAAATACATTGTAAGAGCTCAGTTACCAGCTTAACCTTTCCAGAAGAGAGCTGTCTATATATTTTGTTCTCTTTTTTTAATATTAAATCTTTCTCCCCTATGTTCACCTGTAGAAGAAAATTGTGGAGAATTCTGTCCAGCCCATCTCAAATAATACATTTTAGAGAAAATTATATAAGGCAAATTCCAGCAGTGGACAATGAAAAACAGAGGAATGTAACACCTCCTTACTGAAAGAGATTGAAAAAAAGAAACTGAAAACTAGCACTATTTACAAAGAAATAACTGGGGACATGACAGAAATATATGAAACAACAAACTATTACAGAGGTAAATTGACAGCTTTGTATTTACCATCTCATAATACAACAAGGGGTCAAGAATGGAAATTGAAAGGTAACATTTAAAAAGTAATTAAATTATGATTTTTTTAATGTTATTTTATGCACAATGCATAATTAGCCCCTGGAACTAGTTCTACATGTATATACTTCGGTTATGCCAAAAGTCTGGCAGAATTTAAAAAAGGACTAGATATTCTTGAGGAGGGTAGGAATATTTTGTTGCAACAGCAAAAAAGCATAAGGGCTCTAATCCTTACATTAGGGCAGGGCTGTCCAACTTCCAAGTACTGGGGCCCACATAATCCATGGGCTGCTCCACCAGGGGCTGCATGTTGTGGGGCCATGGGCCGTAAAGGCTGTATACTATATGAGCGTCCTCTCCCCACCCCACTGCACCACACACACATAGGAGTTCCTTGCACTGCAGCATGTGGGAGGTGAGAGCCCTTCTTTGCTGCAGGGACACTGAACCTTCAGCTCCCACGCTACAGGCCCCTGCTGCACCATGCATAATGTGTGCTCTGGGCTGCCAGTTACTCCAGCACTCCAGGCTGAGCCACACTAGCCTGTTCCATAGGCAATTCATAGAGGGGATCACAGGGGGGCATGTGCCCCCCTGATTAGCCAATGCTGATGCTGCTGCCGGCTTCTGTGGGCAGTCGCTGTTTGCCACCTGCTCCCATGCTGCCGACATCACCGCTGGCATCTGCGGGCGGTCCCTGCTTGCTGCTTGCCACCCCACCATCAACCACCACCAATGCCAATGCCAGCATCTGCAGGTGGTCCCCGCTTGCCACTGCCACCTACAAATTGTGCCCCCCCAGTCTCAGGAGGCACCAGTCGTTCATGCCCTGCTCTGCCCTCTGGGCAGGGGAATGTAGCAGAAGCCATGGGAGAGTGGGGGTGTGGGACCACAACTGATGTTGCAGTCAGAGCAATAGGGCAGCAGCAGCTGGGTAGGAGCCCAGGGACCATAAGTTAACCTCTCATAGACCACATGCCACCAGCTGGATAGCTCTGCATGAGGGTAAAAGACATCTATTAAACAGCACCTGCTTCTTAAGCATCTACTCCTGCTGCCAGAGATTGGATATTGAACACATTGCACTGCTTGTTTGATCCCACATGGCAGTTCATAGTTTCCTATTGTGATGGTGTTAAGAGTCTGGGAGGAAGACTAGACCTAAGTCAATTTAACTTGTTAAATTTGTTTTGCATGAGAGAAAAGGCAAACATTTGAAACACCCCAGCAATCTTCCCTTAGTGGGTAAACTTGGACATGACACATTTGAATTCTGTAATCTTCTATGAAGAGACCTGGAAAGAACTGGTCCTTCATTGGAGAACTAGAGGCACCATCCCAGAGTTAAAAATTAGTTTTTTAAAATGTAAATGCCTAATACCAAGGACATGTTTTCCTATGTTGAAAAACTTAAAGATAAATGTCCTTTAGATGACAAGGGACCACATGCCAGAGGCAGATAATCTTTAATATCATGTTAAACAACCTCAAAATCCAAATGCTGACTAAGCAAATGCAACCTAACTTATTCCTACACCAGAAAAAAGGCTGTTAAAACAAGCTGCTGTTGTTGTTGCTGACTGCATTAACTGAAATAGGCTAACCAAGAAAAGCATCCTTTTTATGCTATACCAAAAGCAACAAACTTACAGGTCATGAAGCAATCTGATATGGCTTACAAGACTTCACCAAAAACATAGGAATTGATGCTGAAATATCCACTCCTTAAGTATCAGTAGTGTGTACCCACTTTGAGTATTGTATTTACTTGAATGCAAGATGAGGTTTCTTTCCCATTCAATATGAGGAGGTGGGAGGGAGCCCCTTGCCTTAGATTTGAGTACAAGTTGGGGGTGGAGGGAGGACTCAAACTCAGGGATGGAGTCAGAGGAACAGTGGCTGCCTCCAACACCACCCGTCCCCTGTAGCCTCTACTTCCCCACCCTGTGCCTTCACTCTCCCCCACTTTCGCTTACCTTCCCCTCACTGCTTTGGCTCTGGCTGGGGACCTACTCTAGGTCAGGAGAGGGAACACAAAACAAGTTGCCTCTAGTCCCAGTCTGGCCATGCAGAAGGAGTAGCAGGTCTAAACCTGACTCTGAGACTGAGGTTGGAGATGTTGGTGCCACAACAATAGTTGCATGGCTGGCTTGGGGCCAAAGGCAGGATGTGCTCCATGCTCAATGCTCCCTGCCCTGGTGCAGAAAGTGGACCAAGCTGAAGCTGTGAGGGGAAGATAAATAGTGATGGAAGGCACAGGGAGCAGACAGTAGAGGGGGAGGCAGTGTTGGGGACAGGCAACACAGGGTGGGAAGTGGTGGTGGGGGACAAGTGCCAAGGGATGCAGCCACAGCAGGAAAGCGAAGGCATCAGGGAACAAAGGTACGGAGATGGCAGGCAGGAGAGCAATCCAAGTGGCAGAGGGAAAGGTGAGGGTGGGGGGCAAGCGAAAGGAAGGCAAGTAGTAGAAGGCAGGCAGCAGGGGATATAGGTACCACAGGTAGGGAAAACACAGGGTGCACAGGCAGCTGGGGGCCATGAGGTGAAACAGGTGGCAAAAGGCAGACAATTGATTCCCCCATTGTCAGCCCCACACCATCTACCATTCTGTCATTGCTTGTCTTGCTGAAGTGCTGGGGAAAACTAAGTTAAAACAACCCCCCAAAATTAGATTCTAGATATGGAAAATTATAACAACATTTTCTATGTCTAGAATGTAATTATTGGGGGCAAAGGTCTTAAATTCAAGAAGTCATCTTAGATTTTGGTAAATATGGTATTTCTCCCTACCCTCTACCCTTGCTCTTGATGAATCCCTAATGACTGTTCCTGATCATCAGGGATCTTGGTCTTCTGTGATAAAAGAAAATCCCCAATTTTCAGTTAAAAAAAAGAACCCAAAATCCACATTTTTCCATGATTAAAATGAAAAATCACTACATATAGATATATCTGTATATTACAGATGTTTCATTTTAATCATGGAAAAATGTGGATTTGGGGCTACTTTTTTAAAACTGAAAATTGGGGATTTTTTTATCAGAGAAAACCAGGATCCCTTTTGATCACCCTGTTCTCCTCTAGGTGCTTCACAATGGATTCCTTGAGGATGAAGAATGAGATTTGGGAAGAGACAAGCAGGCAAAGAGATGGTTTAATGTGGAATTCTGAGATTACACTTAGCCAAGAACTTCATCAGCAGAGATCCTGGTTTTCTCTGATTTAAAAAATTCCCCTATTTTCAGATTTAAAAATGTAACCCAATAGCTAGGGACAGGCATTCAAAAACCTTGAGCCTGAATTGATTCACTCTTTGCAGGTTAGTCTAGCCTGGCTAGGCTAAATCAGTTTTGTAATGAGACAGACATCCCAGATATGTAGGCACATGCCTGCAGTGGCTCAGACTAGAAGCCAGGGGGTGCCAGAGCAGCCCTCCCCTCCCTTCCACAGAGCTGAGCTGAGGGGGGTGTGGCCAGGCCCCAGCGGGATGCTGTGATTAGGGAGGGGTTCCTCCCCCTCCTGACCAGCCGAGCAGGGAATATTTATCACCCCTCAGTGCTTATCAACCCATTAAGAAAACAACAGTGGGACATTACCAGCTATCTGTTGATTATACCTTTGTCCTGTGTGCCACAGCTCAGAGATAGCCAGCATGTGGTCTCCTAGCTAATGCTGAGAGGTGTCTGTGAGAGACAGGATAATGCCAGCTTAGCAGAGAGTGGGGAGGGGAGGGGGTGAACAGAACCCAGGCAGATGCCTGCAGAGACTACCTGTGCTACAGCCAGAGAGCAGAGGGGAGGGGCCAGCCCTGCTGTGGAGCAGAGGGCCCTGCCCAACCCAGAGAGCATGCTGAGATGCTGGGGGACTCTTATTTAACTTAAACCAGCAAGGGGGTTGGGACAGACATTGCATAAACTGGTTGAGCCAAATCAGTTAAGTCTGATACTACATTCAACCAGGTTTATCTCAAACTCATTTCAGTCATTCTCAAACTGGTTTATGTGCACTGAACATCTGTTCTGTTACAGGTTTAAACTAGTTTCTGATCACTTAACCCAGTTTATGTGTAATGTCTGTCCCTAGCCCAAATCTACATTTTTCCATGATTTAAATGAAACGCCACTAATGTATAGATATGTATATAGTGGTGTTTCATTTAAATCATGGAAAAATGTGGATTTGGGATTACTCTTTTTTAACCAAAAATTAGGATTTTTTTTAAATCAGAGAAAATCAGGATCCCTGTTCATCAGTGACTTGAGGGCAACTTTGTCATTGCAAAAGATGCTATAAGGGGCTTGCTAGAAGGACCTGACTCTCCTCTACCAAACTGTCTCATATCCAGTTGCCACCAGAAGTCTGTTTTCACTGAGTGGTGATGAATGGAGACGGAAGACATGAGCCCAAAGTGCAGACCTATTAAACCAGCCAACAAGACACTGAGATCCCAGGAAGGATTGGTTTCTCAGGAAAGCAATAATCAGCTCTTTCAGAAATTCTGCCACTAGTGGAGTGAAAAAATATTGTATGGCCCTCTACAAGAGGATGATTCACTCAAATTGCTTGGAAACTCTACTTGAGCTAAGGGACAGACCTAGGGTTACCACACGTCTGGGTCTTCCTGGACATGTCCCTTTTTTTGGCTTCCTGTGCTACATCCAGGAGGATTTTTAAAATGCAAGCAAAAACTCTGGAATTTCCTCCCCTGGTTCATTTTCAGCATAGCTGCCACTAGGTAGAACTACAGTTCCCACAATACCTAGTGTGGTGCATGCATGATTGGGAGCTGAGTTCACAATTCTGCTCTGCTCTGCTGGTGCGAGCAGGGAGAGGGCAATCCAAGGCAACAGGGAGCACAGAAGTTCAGGAGTGAGGTGTACTGGCAGGTCTGGGGGTGTAGGAGGCTGTGGGTCCAGAGTGTGGGGCACTTGCAGGGTTGGGGGGGCAGGCAAGTGTGGGTCAAGAGTGAGGGGCACTGGCAGGGGGCTGCGGATCAGGATTGAGGGGCACCAGTGGGGGCGGCTGATTGTGGGTTGAGTGTGCAGGGCACTGGCAGCGCCAGGGGGCTGTGGGTTGGAGTGAAGGGCACCAGCAGGGAGGGGGGGCAGGGTCCTGCTTTTTGGAAGTGAGGTGCACTGACAGGGCTAGGGTCAGTGGGTCGGGAGTGAAGGGCAGCAGCAGGGCTGGTGCAGGGGCTGTGGCTTGACAGTGCAGGGCAACAGAATGGGCAGAGGCAGGGCACTGGCATGCCACTGCCCTCCCCACCATCATATTCCCCCTGTCCCATCCTCCCCCCACACAGGTGTCCTCTTTTTTGGACCTGGAAATATGGTAACCATAGCTGATCTGATCCTTTCAGGGACAGAAACAATAGAGTGAATAGGGGGAGCAAAAAGGCCAGTTTGTGAGCAGTTTGCTGGAAGCAAGAGGAAGAAGTGGAAGAGGAGCCAGGCACCAGATCCTGCTTTGGGTATGTGAGCCTGATATTCGACACACATTTTTACTGGCTGAGTGTTGGTTTCATGGGCTATGTGTGTTTTGAGCATGTGCTCTGACCAGATGGGAGTGCTGCTAGCTGACTGAGTGCTGCCTGTGTCTGACAAAAGCCCTAATGAGGGGATGGAGCCAGGTCCAGCAGGGTATAAAAGGAGACTCCCAGAATGACGAGGGAGCAAGCAAATAGGTAAGTTTCTGTGTAGTTTACAGGTCAATTCGTAGGTCTGTTTGCGCCCCACTAGAGTCCAGAGCAAAGGGGAGTTCCATAGTGGTTGCCTGGAAACCCTTTCTTGCCTTTCTTCACTATAAGCTTTGTAAGTGGAAGCAGGAAAAAGGAAAAATGTTGGGACCACGGAGCAGAGAACAGGTCAGCTTACAGGGGACTCTGCTAGGGAAGGCCTGCTTGGAGAGAGGGACAGGAAGAGAGAGGTGGTAGATGAAGAGTCCCAGAGAAATGGCTGTAGAAAACTGGAGCCACTGCCACTGCCAGCTCTTCCTCTGCTGGTACATGTGGGGTCTGTCCAGGCAGGACCACTCACCTTCGAGGCTTCCACCCAGGTTCTGGTTTGGCACGGTGGAGACTGCGGCTCGAAGGTTCCTTTCAGTGATAACCAGGTGGGGGAGTGCCTGTGATGTGAGCAGTGCTTCCTGGTGCTGTCCCTCAGGAAACAGGCAAGAGAGCTACAAGAAGAGGCAGCAAGGCTCCAAAACATCCTCCACCATGAGAACTTCATCAATTCAATGCTGGAGGAGACCTCTACGACTGTGGAGGAAGGATTACCAGAGATAGCGCTAGAGAAGGAAAAGGATGTTGACTCTCAGGAAGGTGGAAGCTTGAAGCTTGTAACCTACGGCAGCAAGCAGAAGTCTTCATCTCCACCTGAAGTGGGTTGTCTGAAGAACAGATATAGAGCCCTAGCAACAGAGGAGGCCTGAGCACATTCCCTTGGTAGAGGAGACCAGGCCAGGCATCCACAAGGTTGGAAGGATCAAGACCACTGCCACCAAGAGGAAGTAACAGATAGTGGTGGTTGGAGACTCCCTTCTGTGGGGGCTGGAGGCAACTATCTACCAGTCTGACCTGTTGTCTTGGGAGGTCTTCTCCTTGCTCAGAGCCCAGATCTGAGATGTCACTGAGGGATTACTGAAACTACTCCAGCTCTCTGACTACTACACCCCATGCTGGTCATCCATTTGGGCACCAATGATGCTTCCAGGGATGACTCTGAGCAGATCAAAAGTGACTACAGGGGTCTAGGTGCACGAGTGAAGAGCACAGGCTCTCAGGTGTTGCTCACATTTATCCTTCTGGCCCAGGGAAAGGGCCTGGGCAGAAGCAGATGCATTCTGCAGATCAACACATGGCTGCACAGATGGTGTCATCAGTAGGGCTTTGGCTTCTTTGACCACGTGATGTTGTTCCAAAAAGAAGGAACTGATGGGCTGGATCCCCTGGGAGGCCAGTCTGAGGGGGAAAGGAGTCCAGGACAGCTGGCTGTATTTTAAAGAAACCTTACTGAGGGTGCGGGAAAGAACCATCCTAATGCACAAGTAGACTACCAAGTATGGCAGAAGACTAGCTTGGCTTAGCTGTGAGTTCTTCAGTGAGCTAACATACAAAAAGGAAGCTTACAAGATGTGGAAACTTGGACAAATGACTAGGGAGGAGTATAAAAGTATTGCTCAGGCATGCAGGCATGAAATCAGGAAGGCCAAAATAGAATTGGAGTTGCAGCTAGCAAGGGATGTGGAGGGTAACAAGAAGGATTTCTATAACTATGTCAGCAACAAGGGAAAGACCAGAGAAAGTGTGAGTCCCTTACTGAATGGGGGAGACAACCTAGTGACAGATGAGTAGGAAAAGGCTGAAAGACTCAATGTTTTTTTACTTCAGGTTTTTACAGGAAAGGTCAGCTACCAGACTATTGCACTGGGCAGCACAGTTTGGGGAGGACATGAGCAAGCCAACAGCGGCAAAAGAACATGTTAGGGACTACTTAGAAAAGTTGGATGCGTACAATTCCAGGGGGCCAGATGGGATGCACCAGAGGGGGATGAGAGATTTGGCTGATATGATTACCTCTGAAATCTTGTAGCAATTAGGAGAGGTCCTAGATAATGGAAAAGGGCAAATACAGTGCCCATCTTTAAGAAGGGGGAGAAGGAGGACCCAAGGAACTACAAACCTGTCAATCTCACCCCAGTCCTTGGAAAAATCATGGAACAGGTCCTCAAGGATTCCATCTCTAAACACGTAGAGGAAAAAGTGGTGATTAGGAACAGTCAGTATGGATTCACCAAGGACAAGTTATGCCTGACCATCAGGTATCCTGGTTTCCTCTGATAAAAAAATCCCCAATTTTTGGTTTAAAAAAAGTAACCCAAAATGCACATTTTTCCATTATTAAAATGAAACACCACTATATATATATATATATATATATATATATAGACATAAAACCAATAGACATCAAACCACTGCTTACTATCCATTGATCCCGAAGAACCAGCCAAGATAAGGAAGTACTAGTTGGATGAACAGATTGTAAAGTGGATAGAAAATTGGCTGGATCATCGGGATCAATGAGTAGTAATCAATGGTTTGATGTCTAGTTGGCAGCCGGGATCAAGTGGAGAGTTCCAGGGTTGTGTGTATTGCAGTGCGGGGGGGGTGTATGTGTATGGTGGGGTGTGCACGTGGGACTCACCCTATGAGTGCACACACACACACTGCTCCTGCCTACACACACACACACACACTGCCCCTGCCTGTGTACATGCGCGTGCGCGTGCACACACACACACACACACACACACACATACTGGAGGGGCCCTGTGCTCCCCAGTCCAGTGATGCAGCTGGGGGCCATGTGGTGCAGGAGCAGGGTAGGGGCAGGAAGAGAGTGAAATGGCTGGGGATGAGGTAGGGCTGGGCTGCTCAGTTCTACTGAGGGCTCCCCCTGAGTCCTACTGCCCCTGGCTTCTTTTCAGCTTTGACAGGAAGCCAGAAGCAAATAAATATTAATTTGCTAATTTTTTTAGGGGCCCCACAGGCCACATAGAATGGTCTGGTGGGCTGGATCTGGCCTGTGGGCCATATTTTGCCCGCCCCTAGGCTAACAGCATAATAGGTTACATTAGTAGAAGTGTTACTAGCAGACTGAAGCAGGTGATTATTCCCCTCTATTCAGCAAGGGTGAAGCCACTTCTGGAGTACTGTGTCCAGTTTTGGGTCCTCCACTACAGAAAGGATGTGGACAAATTGGAGAGAGCTCAGCAGCGGGCAATGAAAACGGTTAGAGGGCTGGGGAAGTGGGCTTATTTAGTCTACAGAAGAGAAGACTGAGGGGGGAACTAATAGCAGCCTTCAACTACCTGAAGTTTGGTTCCAAAGGGGATGGAGCTAGACAGTTCTCAGAGGTGGTGGATGACAAAACAAGGAGTGATGGTCTCAAGTTGTAGCAAGGGAAGTTTAGGTTACATATTAGGAAAAACTCTCTCACAAGGAGGGTAGTAAAGCACTGGAACAGGTTACCCAGAAAGGTTGTGGAATCTCTATCCTTAGAGGTTTTTAAGGCCTGGCTAGACAAAGCCTTGGCTGAGATGACCTAGTTGGGGATGGTCATGTTTTGAGCAGGGGGTTGGACTAGATGACCTCCTGAGGTCCCTTCCAACTCTCATTTTCTATGATTTTATGAGTCCAAAGCATTTAGAATTGCTGCCTGGAGAGGTAACCAGTGATGCTCTTCAGGCCCAATAAAGAATTATTTCCATTTCTGAATGTGAAGTTTTCATCACTGATAATTTTCTACTCTGACACGTGATATCTATGACTTCTGCAGAATATTCATAGAGTCATAGATTGTTAGGGGCTGGAAGGGACCTTGTAGATCATCGGGTCCAGTCCACCTGCACTAGGCAAGAAAAGACAACTGGGGTCAAATGACCCCAGCAAGGTGACTATCTAGTCTCCTTTTGAAGATCTCCAGGGTACGTGACTGTACCACCACTGAAGGGAGTTTATTCCACAGTCCAGACACCCTGACCGTGAAGGAGTTTTTCCTAGAATTAAGCCTGAAGTGGCCTTCCAGGAGTTTGTATCCATTGCTCCTGGTCTTCCCCAGGGGTGTCCTGGTGAACAGCTGTTCACCAAGTTCTTGACGTACTCCCTGATGTAGCGGTAAGCTGCTACCAAGTCCCCTTTCAGCCTTCTCTTCTTAGGCTGAAGAGGCCCAAGTCCCCTCAGCTTCTCCTCGTATGGCTTGTCCTGCAAGTCTCTGATCATACGGGTGGGCTCTTCTCTGGACCCTTTCAAGTTTTTCCACATCCTTGTTGAAGTGCAGTGCCCAGAACTGGATGCAGTACTCCAGCTGCAGTCTCACCACTGTGGAATACAGTGGGATTATCACTTCCTTAGTTTTGCATGAGACGCATGCCAGCATGTTGTTTGCCCTGCTGGCCACAGCAGGGCACTACCGACTCATGTTCATGTGATGGTCAATCACTACCCCTAAGTCCCTTTTGGCTGTGGTACAAGTCAAATTGTCGCAACCAAGCCTGTAGGTATGTTGGGGATTGTTTGCCCCCAGATGGAGCACCTTACACTTCTGAGTGTTGAACTTCATCTGGTTCCAGTTCACTAAACTCTACAGCCTGTCCAAGTCTGCCAGTATTTGCAACCTATCTTCAGGCATGACCATGCTCTCCCATAACTTGGTGTCATCTGCAATATGTACTCTTAATGGACATCAGCCAATCAGGATATGGACTATTAGGGTCAGGAACTTTGGGTCAAAGTACAGGACTTGGCCATTACTCTGAAACAGCAAGTTGAGTAGAACCAGTAAAACTGACAGTTTCTGAGTCAACAGCTTCACTGAATGTCCACAAGAGGAGGGGAGACACAGTTCCTAAATGGCCTACAATTTTGTTTTCTTGATAGAGACTCACCATGTGTGAGGTTCTGGGAGAGGGACATTTTGTTTAAAGGTACTGGTTAAAATAAATTTTATGTACAAACATTTCACTTTGTGATCCACAGTTTGCACCATGAACTCTTCCTCTAGCTGTCATTAGCTTGGTAATAATATCTGCATATGTTGTTGCCTCAACTTCTTCTGCACTGAAATCCAAATTCTGTAAATTTATCTTCTCTGACTTTTTACTCAGTATACCACTGGCCACCCAAGCCCCCACTAGCTCTCTTCTACCTGCTAAAGGCAGCTGCTAGAAAGACCATATCACTCCCTTGATGTCAAGAAAATGATATTTAGAGATTTGCTTTTAGGAATTGGCTTGTAAGTTAAGTAGACACTGCATTAGAACAATGGTCCAGGGCAACAAAGGTTTTATTGTATAACCCTAAATTGAAATGGTGGGACATAGAATAAAATACTGAGGACTAAACCATTTCAATTTTTCTGACACGTTATGGCAAGAAGCCCGATCACTTTTTTTTTCTGTCAGAGTAAGAGCCTGCCCATGGCTGAGGGGTGAGCTGCCAGAAGGCAAAGCGACCCCTTCACTGTGGGGGGCCTTGGTCCTTCCCTCCACGGCAGCAGCACCGCCTAGAGCTGTTTGGGTGGGCTGCTAGTGGGCCAGATGCTTCCCCAGCTCGGAGGCAGCACCTGGCTCAATCCAACTCTTTTCTGACCCTGCCTGGGGAGCAGCACCCAGTGGGCTTCCAGCAGGCACATTTCAGGAACAGTTGCCTCCAAGCTGGGGCAGCACCTGGCCCTCCAGCAGCCTGTCTGGGCAGCCCTGAGGGACAATGCCACTGTGGAGAGATGGACCGGAGCCCACTGAAGCTCAGGGGCTACTCAGCTCACCGGCAGCTTTCCCCCTGGCTGCAGGGGGGGGGAAGGTAGGCTCTGCAACAGCAAGGATAGGGCCCCTTGCCACTTCTGCTTGAAAGTAGAGTACTGTAGCCGGCAGGATGCCTCGGACTGCCTGGGAATGGGCTGGCTTGCCCCTTGGGCAGCGCAGGAAGGTGGCAAGAAGGTGGCTGGGTTTGCTGGCAGTTGGAGAAGGTGGCAGGGATGATGCACAGGGTACTAGAGGCTTGGGAGGGCTCAGGGAAGCTCAGACTCAGTGGGATTCCAGCGCCCCATGCACCATTCCTGCCACCTTCTCTGGCTGCAGCACATCCAGCCACCTTCCTGCTGCCTCCCTACACTGCCCCAGAGGCAAGCTAACTCATTCCCAGGTGGTTCCAGGCAGCAGGAAGGTGGTAGGGACACTGCTCAGAGTACTGGAAGTCCTGGCAGGCTCGAGGAAGAGTTGTATCTGGTTGGGTGCTACTGCCAACCTGGGGCAGCACCTGGCCCACTAGCAACCCACCCAGGTGGCCCCAGGGGGAGCCACCACCATGGAGGGAAGGACTGAGGCCACCCACAGCTCAGGAGCTGCTTAGCCCGCTGGCAGCTTGTGCCTTGGCCGTGACAGAGGCGGGCAGGCTCTGTGAAAAAAAAAAGGATTGGGTCCCTCATTGCTTCTGCCTTCAGAAGGCACCTGTGGCTGGCAGGCCTTCTGAAGGCAGAAGCAGCAAGGGGCCCAATCCTTTTTTTTGGCAGAGCCTGCCCACCTCTCCTGTGGCTGGGGGACAAGCTGTCAGATTAAAGGCTGTAATGTTACAAGTAGCAATGTTACAAACTAAATTACATGAGGATATGGTTTAGTTTGCAATGTTTCAAATACATTTGAAACCCCCAAACCTTATATATGTGTAATGTGTGATCCTATTAAGCCACACAAAGGAAATTTTTGTCACATGTACATGGTGATGATCATCATGTGTACCAGCACCCATGCACAGTAAAGTGCACGTGTAGATATATCCCTAGATTATTGCTGGCAAAGTTACTGAGGCACCTTAAGTTCTTCTGTTTTAGGGGTATAGTCCTGATCTCATCAGGGCTTAAGCATCTCTGCACCTATCTCATGTCCTCTAAGGACACAATCCTTTGTTCTTGTTCTTATTCCCAGGACTATTTATTTAATACAGAACAGTTTCATAGTTTCATAGTAGGTAGGGTCAGAAGGGACCTGAGCAGATCATAAAGTCCAACCCCCTGCCATGGCAGGAAAGAGTACTGGGGCCAAACGACCCCAGCAAGGTGTTCATCTAGCCTCCTCTTAAAGACCCCTAGGGTAGGAGCCAGCACCACTTCTCTTGGAAGTTGGTTCCAGATCCTAGCCACCCTGACTGAAGTAGCGCCTCCTGATGTCTAGTCTTAAATCTACCCTCTGCCAGCTTGTGACCGTTATTTCTAGTCACTCCTGGTAGTGCTCGGGGGCACAGGGACTCCCCCAATGCCTGCTGGTCCCCCCTGACTAATTTGTAACAGGCCACTGGATCCCCCCTCAGCCTTCTCTTCTGGAGGCTGAACAGGTTCAGGTCCCTTAGCCTCTCCTCGTAGGGCCTGCCCTGCTGCCCCCCGATCCTGCGAGTGGCCCTCCTCTGGACCCTCTCAATGCTGTCCACATCTCTCCTGAAGTGCAGCACCCAGAACTGGACACAGTACTCCAACTGCGGCCTGACCAGTGCTGCGTAGAGGGGGAGGATCACCTCCTTGGACCTGCTTGAGATGCATCTGTGGATGCATGACAAGGTGCAGTTGGCCTTCCTGATCGCGTCCCCACACTGTCGGCCCATGTTCATTTTGGCATCAGTAATGATTCCAAGATCCTTTTCTGCCTCTGCACCGACAAGAAGGGAGTTCCCCAGCCTGTAGCTATGTTGCTAGTTCTTCCTCCCCAGGTGCAGCACCTTGCACTTGTCAGTGTTGAAACCCATCCTGTTCTCATCTGCCAACCCCTGTAACCTGTCTAGGTCCAACCCGGGGGGCCCCCACTGCCCCCACCCCCCCAGGCCGAAAATGACCCATCCACAACCACTCTCTGGGTGCAGCCCTCCAGCTAGTTAGTGACCCATTTGACTGTGTAGGTGTCGACACCACAGTCCCCTAGTTTTTTAATGAGAATGGGGTGAGAGACAGTGTCGAAGGCCTTCCTGAAGTCCAGAAAGGCTATGTCCACTGCTACCCCTGCGTCTAAGGATTTTGTGACCTGGTCATAGAAGGCCACCAGGTTGGTCTGACAGGACCTGTCTCTAATGAACCCGTGTTGATTGCCCCTAAGCCTAACCTCCCCTGCTGGCCCCTCGTGGACATGCGCCAGGATAATTATCTCAAAAAGCTTGCCCAGGATCGAGGTAAGACTAACTGGCCTATAGTTCCCTGGGTCCTCCTTCCTCCCTTTTTTGAAAATGGGAACCACATTGGCCCTTTTCCAGTCCTCTGGCACCACACCAGAGCATCACGAGTGCTTGTAAAGCCATGCCAGGGGTCCCGCAATGACCTCTGCTAATTCCCTCAGCACTCTGGGGTGGAGTTCGCCAAGACCAGATGATTTAAATACATTCAGTCCCTCCAGAAGTTCCCTGACTAGATCCTCACTAACCCTGGGCCTGGGTGCACCTCCCCTGGGGCCTGAGGGGGTCCCAGTGGATGGGCTGATCTGGTCCCTGTTGAGGAAAATGGAGACAAAGAAATCGTTAAATAGGTTAGCCTTGTCGTCTGGTGCCACAACCAGATTTCCTAGTGTGTCTTGCAGAGGCCCCACGTTACCGGGTACCTTCTTTTTGCCCCCTATGTATCTAAAAAAGGACTTCTTGTTGTCCTTGATCCGAGTAGCTGGTCCCAGTTCCATCTCCACCTTTGCCTTCCTGACCGCCCCCCTGCAGCCCCGAGCCACTGAGGTATAGTCTGCCCTGGTGATGGCCCCTCCTTTCCATTGGGTCTATGCCTCCCTTTTGGCCAGGAGACGTTCCCGTATGCTTTTGGTGAGCCATGGGGGCTTTTGCGCCCTCTTGTCCCCTTTGACCCTTGTTGGGATTACCTCCCTTTGGGCATGGAGGATTGTCTCCTTAAGAATCGACCACTCCTCTTGGACACCCAACTCCCCTCCCCTCCGGGACCTCAGTACTTCCCCAACTATTCTTCTTACCTCATTGAAATCTGCCCTCCTGAAGTCCAGGGCTACTGGACATATTCCTCTAGGTCAGTAGTTTTCTAGACCTTGCCACCCTGGCTGAAAATCAGCCCTTTAAGCTGTTTATCTCCTTCCCTTTGGTAGAAACTGTGCTTGTAGCAGGCCATTAGGGGCTGCTCCTGTGTTGAGCCACTCACCTCACTGCGCCTGACCACCTTCCAGGCTCTGCGTGCTTCCCTGGGGGCACCTTATGTCTGGCCGACCCCCTTCCTGCAGCAAACCGGCTAGCCTGGGGGTAATGCTGCCACCACCCAGGATCTGGACTGATCCTAACCCTGTGCCCCCTGGAAAACACAGGCCTAGTAGTCCTTGAGGATACTTGACCCACTGCAAGAACATGGGGTTCTTCCCTTAGCCTGAAGCACAAATAGTGGTCTCCCTTCGTCAGCCAAACCAAGGGGACCTCAAGGCATAATTAGTCCCTCTCCCAATAAGTCTCCCATGCTAGGTACAAAGGAGAACTGTATTGGTTACAAGGAGTAGGTTTGGAATAGGGTACAGGGTACAGCAATATCAGAGAACTCCCACAGAGCCAACAGAGTGGCTGGGTAGCCTTTGATCATGCATCTGAGTTACTACAAGCTCTATATCTAGTTAAATATCAGGTAGCTTACTCACGAGTATCATCCAGAGGCAGGGGGAGATTCCCTCTGGAGGCAGGCAGTTCATTGATCATGAGTTTCAAGAGAGAAAGCAAGTTTCAAATGGTCCAGCTTCTCTCTGAGTTTTTCATCATGGCTACTGCCCCCTACTACCTGGTCCAATGAAGGCCAGCAACTGTTGGCTGCCAGCCAACCAATTTGAAATGCATCACTGGTTGCCGGGTAGACTGGCAGGGGGCCTAGGCCCTTCCCGGCAGGGTTGGAATGCTTAGAACAATAGGGAGCTTAAGCCCCCACCCAGGTATGTGATGCCAGTCATGTAGGCAGAGGGAGCAGGTTTCCCCCCTCCTTCAGGAATGTATCCAGCTCAGGTTACAACTCAGGATTACATGAAGAGATGGGGCACAGGAGTCTGCCCTTTGCAGTGACCATGGTAACTGTCAGGTAGCAGAGTTTGGGGAGAGACAGAGATGGTATTCTGCCACAGTGCTTATCATCCAGCAGCTGACCTAGCCATGAAGACTAAAGTAAAAAAGGCACTAAATGCTTCAGCCTTCTCTGCGTGATCCATAACTAGATTGTGTTCTGCATTCCATAAGGCAGCTATGGCTTCTTTGGTCTTTCTCTTATAGAATCTCTTTTTATTGCTGTCACAATCCAATTAAATAGTGCCCATGTCACAAGCAAGTGAAACCATTCAAAACAGTTTTTTTCTGCACTAAGTTAACTAAGGGTTAACAAATAATAATAACAGCTTTTTTTTTACTGCGCATGTCAAAAAAAAATTTATAACTGCGACACCAACATGAAATAGAACTTAGCCTTCTGTGCTGTACATAAATCATTATAATTGGTCAGAGAAAACAGGGAATAACCCTGTGATAACACCCTAGCGAAGACCGCTAGATAACTGGAGATTCTAATTAAATTTATGATGTGGCGAAAAGCAATTGGCTAGTACACAAACAAAACCCCGCTGCATTTCCGCGTAGTCGGAGAGAGCGACTCCATATACACCTGGAGACCTCTGACATAGGTGTTAAAGTAAACTGGCAATTTAATCACTTGCCAGTTCGCCCCCCCGTCTTCGACCTTATCTCAGACGTAATCGACGACCGCCGGCCCGACCTTCTGCCCCACCACTTTTGTGAACTGACCTACTTTACAGACCGACCTCATGAACTCTAAGCTGTAACTAACCAAGTATCTCTGACCTCCGTCTTTCACCACCTTGACGGTGTGAGTAAATAATCTTGCTTTGCAACCGATAAGCGTCCGCCTAATTAATTCCACTCCAAGCGTCACAAGTACCCGCCTAATGGCCTTCTAAGGCCCCTGGACCGACCCTCTGCCGACCACTGCCCGGGTGGGAGTCAGGGAGAGCTGCTGGCTGGCTGCCCTGGGTCCCGACAATTGCCTTCTATGTCCCTTGACAGCTGAACCTCAAATTGTGCCTTCGCCTTCCTAATTGTATCCATGTGTGCCCATGCAATACTGTTATACTGTTCCCTAGTACTATGACCAAGTTTCTATTCATTGAAGACATTGCTGCACAGTCATGCTGGTTGTCTGTTACACTACCCATTTTTCTGTCACAACAGGATAGCTTGCTCCTGCTCCTTTAATATGGCCTCCTTAAAGTACTTAAAGTACAGCCATCTCTCCTGGACTCCTTTTTCCCTCAGACTAGCTTCCCAGGAGATCCTGCATATGATTTCTCTGAATTTCTTAAAGTCTACTTTTTGAAGTCTAATGTCCTTATTCTGCTGCTGTTGTTCCTTCTTTTCCTTAGGAACTTTTTTGCCTTAGAATCATTTAGTGGTCACTGTTACCCATGTTACCTTTTACCTTCACATTTTCAGCAAAGCCCTCCCTGTTTGTGAGCAGCAATTTGAGCAGAGCTCACCATGCCAAGATGGGCTCTCTACCACCTGTAACAAAAAGTTATCCTTAACAAATTCCAAGAATTTGCTGAACTGCCTGTGTTTCCCTCCCAGTAGATGTCATGGTAATTAAGTCCCATAATAAGAGTTAGGTCCTGAGATTTGGAAACTTCAATTAGTTACTTAAAGAAGGCCTCATCCACCTCACCTTTTCCTCCTGGTTTGTGGCTTATAGCAGTTACCCAATGCGACATCACCCCTACTCCTCTGCCTTCTGACTTTTATGCAAAGTCTTTCAGCAAGCCTCCAGTCATCTGAACTATCCCACCACATATTATTCCCAATCACATCATTATTATGTGATTGCACGAGGACTTTGCTCTTTACTTACCACTGGGTTTTTGTCTCCAGCCTCTGGTAAACCTAGTTAGAGACAACAGCCCAGAGAAAGTTGAGAGCAAGGGCTTTTCATAAAAAGAGAGGCAATAGCAGGAGTTGTAGCAATGTTCTCAAGGAGGAAATGGGACCAGCAGTCAGATACCTAAAATGTTTATATATTAATGCAGAAAGCATGGGGAATAAAGAGGAAGAATTCTAATAGGACTCTAACTAACTGCACATAATTCAGTTCTTCTCACTAAAAGATAAAACATTAAGTTACTGGAGCTGTTACCTTTAACTACTATTAGTGCTTTCCAAAAAGTGCTTTCCTAGCCCGATACTGGTGGCCTTGAACAACGACCTTTATTTTCCCATGCTACTGCTTATTAATTTTATGCTAGTACTTTGGTCTGTACTAGCTTAAGCATATATTATCCATAACTTTGGCTTATGTTAATTCCACATTCTACACTTGACATCATGGTGTTTGTTACTGACCAGTGTATAGCCCACACTTGTACGAGGCAGTAAAGATGCTACATTATCCCTTGCAAGTAATCAATACATCTTATTGTTATTAAAGATTTTTATGCATACTGGACACACTACCTTAATAGTATTTCCTGCTGACTGGGTTTCCGAGGTGAGAACAGTCTTCCAAAAATGGATTGGAAGGGTGCCCAAAGAAATTCAAAGGAACAGAAAGCAGAGGTTCTGACAAGATATGAAAGTAGCTCCAGCTGAGATGCAGATCAGCAGCACACAAAGTGTTTGTTAAATTTTAAAGACAGTATATAATCTGAAATCCACTGTATGGAAGTTTAGAATGGGAATAGTATCAAAACCTTTTTTTAAGTGCATAGTGCCACAATAATTATTGCAATAAAAATGCTGAATATATTTGTGTTTGAGAGAGAATCAGTTGAGTCAAGCATCATAGTAGTTCCTGGTAAATACATACAGCATTGCCTTTATGAAATGAAGTCAATTTTGCAGGAATTTTGTTATGTAGCTAGGGATTTCCAGACTGCAAGGCAATTATAGGACTGAAAACATGATCTATAGCAGAGAAATTGTGAAAAGGTCAAAATGATTTGGTTTGTTTAGGACTGCAGCAGTTTCAGCTGATTTAAACATTTAAAACACACACCATTAGCATTATTTGTGAACCACAGTAAGTTTCCTAACTTTTTTATATGAAGCTTGGATTCTGTTTGGACAGCGGGTGACTTAAGTGCTGGACAAAGTGCAAGCAGTATTTCTGAGCAGCTCGGCCATCTTAGTTTCTGGTCACTATACAGTACAACAGACAGTTTAATAGAATTGCTTTTTAATTACAGAACTGTACTTGATAAACATGAGCAAAAACTGGATTGGACAGTATTGATTCCAAGCACTTCTGTGCCTCTTTAGGGACATTCTCAGACAGCAAAATATTCAATGATAGGTAGATAAAACAGCTTAAGTTCACCTTGTGCTTGAATTAATAAGAGTCTATTACATAAAGCGTTGTCCATATTTATTTTGTTGTGGAAATATCATCATTAGTTGCCACTTACGTAGGATATAAAATATGTCCTTGTATTTTGTATTTTCCCTAACTAACCTTTCAGAGGAATCAGTTCTCTCATAATGCTTGTTCTGAAGCTTCTTGTCAATCTTTCATTGTCTGTGTTGTCTGTGTTGAATATATATCTTTTGCCAAGAAAATTTCACTTGAAGCTAAAGTTGCCTTTGGAGAGTCCCAAAAGCCCTCTCTTTCTTTCAGTGGTAGAATTTGTACTTTAAAAGACACAAAAATCACTTGATACTGGCTTAGACCAAAAACTTCAATTTGTGAGTCAAGAGGTTTTAGATACAATATGTGATGTTCAAAGATGTTTTATAAAATTTTTTAACGGATAGTCCTATGTGGTAGAAGTAACCTGTTTTGGAGATGGAAAAAGCAAGAGAGAGAAGGAGGATGACTTATTTGCTCAGGACCACACATCAAGTCAGTGGCTGAGCTGAGATTAGTGCTTTATTTAAGAAATGACTGACTGACTGGTCCATACGTTAATTCCTTGCCAATTAAGGAATTAAGTCTAGTTGGCAACTTTTTCAAGGCCAGGATGACCCAGTTGGGGTCCAAGATGGGCTGGCGGTAGGATCCAGCTGTGGTGTTGTCACTTGCAAGCACGGATCCAGAGGGATTCAGTGGTGCACCGGCACTTCCCCTTCTGACCATGCTGCCAGAGCACCAGCCAGGGATTTAAGCCTCCAGGAAGGTAAGCATTGCCCCTGTCCCTTCTCTTCCATTCTCAAAGGCATGTCCTCCCCTCTGCCTCCTGCTGCTGGGTGGGTGGGAGGGGAGCTCCTGCTTGCTCCAGCTGTGCTCAGCCCAGAACTACAACAGCAGCAGGCACATCTCCCCTGGCTACTGCCACTCAGCTGCAGCCCCCGGTGAGCACAGCCCCCTCAGAGTCCAGCTGGAACAGGCATGGACTTGTCTCAGTCCCAGGGCAGTACCTGACAGGAAGAGGGAGGGAATGGAAGGGAGTGGGAGGGGAAGGGACAGATAGGGAAGAGAAGGGGAGGGGGGCATGCCTCTGAGCATGGACAGGAAGAGAGAGGAGGCATGGTTACCTTCCTTCCAACTTAAATCCCTGGCTGCTGCTCCAGCAGCATGGTCGAAGAGGGGGTGCAGGAGCAGCACCTGAGGGCTTGCCTGCCCTGGTGGAGGGAAGCAGAGGAGGAGGCTGGAAGCAGGGAGTGTAGTGCAGCCACCCCTGCAACTGTAGCCCTCTTGGCCAACTCTGGATCCATCCCTGGCCACTTCTACCCAATGCTTTGTGTCGCTGCAAGCCTGGGTGCAGCCTGAGTGAAGCTCCCTGCTACCTGGTTATAGCATGGCCAAAGTCCCCTGCCACTGGAATGCTGCCAAAACCTCCCCACCTCAATGGGCCAGATGCAATGGCTCTGTGGGCCAGCCCACAGAGTATAAGTTGCTGACCCAAATTAATACAGTTCTCAAAAGCATTCACGGCAACTTCAAATGCATGAAAGTTTTGCTCACAAGTGCATCTAATGCTGCAGGTGCCATGGTCCTGATTTTACTTTTTGGTCTTCAGCGTGCATTTGAAGAGTTTACTCGTGTGCTAATTTTTTTTGACTTGCTACGATAATGACATGCCATGGAAACCAATGTTTTTGAATTGCATTGGGGGATTAGGAATTCCCCAATCATATTACTATTGCTTTATGTATTCCATGGGAACAAGTCTATTATAAACACAAGCAGGGACTGTAGTGTACACTGATTAAATGAAGAGGGAGTGTATTTATAAGAAGCAGATATTAGGAATTCAAAACACATTCAGTTCCCTGATGTGGGGGTATATAAGCATGTGGGAAATTTTAGAAATGTGGAAAAGCTAGGTAACTGGTAATATCTACTTATCTTGTTTTTTTTCTATTTCTACTAGTGACAAAGCATGGGGAAAATGCTCATTCCTAGTCAGGGGATATTGAGAACAAAGATTAATGCATTTCACTGCCCTGAAATGTAAGTAAAGCTTGTCCTCAGTCAGAGGGCTTCAGAGTGACTTTACAGTTGCTTAGATAACTGATTATAATCAAATGTAAAAAAAAAAAAAAAAAAGTAATGTAAAGTTAGCTTGGTAAAGTTAGCTTGGTTAGCTTTATGCATTCCATAAAGCAGCATCAGTTTCAAGAAGGGTACAGAAAAGGCTGAGAAAAGTTGTCATGAGAAAAGTTATTTATAGACATCCTCAAAAAATGGCAAGTTCAGTTTTTTTAAAATCTAACAGTTTTTTCAAGTTAAGCTACAATAAATTAAAGTTAAAGCTAATCAGTCCACAAACAATCATTCAAATTAAATATCTCATTAGTGAGAAGAGTAGGGATCCAATTTTCCTGGGGAAAATTTTGAGAGTTCTATGAATTTTGGAAGGTTACCTCCTTTGTGTAAAGATGAGTGGCTATATTCAGGATAAGCAGGGATCCTGGTTTTCTCTGATAAAAAATAAATAAATATATCAGTGGCCTTTCATTTTGATCACAGAAAAATGGGGATTTTGGGTTACTTTTTTTAATCTGAAAATTGGGGATTTTTTTTTTAATCAGAGAAAACCAGGATCCTGGATGATAAGCCCTTTATTTTAAGCAAATGTTATATATACTATTTTGTATCCTTTACAAAAAATAAGGTTCATTAATACAACTTCAGACATAATCTTTTTATCATATCCATGGACTTTGTTGTAGCTGTAGAGGTAGCAATACTATATCAAGGTTGAAATGCAACTCCTATTTCATGAGTAAATAAATTCTAATCATAAGATATTCCATATTTTCTCACGTACAACACGCACCTTTTCCCCAAAATTAGGGTGTATGTTTTAAGTAGGGAAGTCATTTTCTTTGATGGAAAAGAAGCATGCTTGGAGACTGCATGCCATGCAGCTGCCAAGATGGTGGTGTCCTGTGTTAGCTCATAGCTATTGGCTGAGCACTGTAGTCTGGGCTTGGGGCAACAAGTGAGCTGCTGGTAATACCTTGATGAGGCTAGTGATGTGAACTCAGCATTTTATTTACTGGAACTTACATAAAGAGCTACATACATTAAAGAACAGGCAGTCTTGCTACTGTGCTTGCAAGATTCAGGGGTCTACCCTCATGTATCAGAGTAAGTCTTCTTAGAGACATACGAGGCACATCCAGACAAGTGGGACCATGTGCTTTGCAGCACCTCAAAGGCTTTGAGGCGCCACAAAATGCACACAGTGCAGGTGAAAAGGTTCTCTGCACTGCATATTTGCAGTGCAGAGCCAAAATTAGATAGCGGGAAATCCCAGTATCTAAAAAAATGCTTCAAATAAAAGCGAGGTGGTGCATGTGGCTGCAGCATGTGCCACCAGAAACTGGAGCCTGGCTGGCCAGAGCCATGTTCTGGTTGCTGGCCAGGCTGCACACACCCAGATCACTGCTGCTGCAGCCCTGGGAAGACCCCAGGACCGCAGGTAAGGCTGCTGGGGCCAGCTCAGTGCTGGCCCCAGCTCCCCCCTACTCGATCCAGGGCAATTTGCTGCATGCCAGAGCACGCATGCAGGGGCATGCTTGGGGACAAGTAGTAGTGGTACAAACATCTGTCGCTGCTATTTGTCCCTGGGGAAACGCACATTCCCACTCATAAGGACGCACTCAGAGAGTACAGGAAATGCAGTCTAAGAAAGACAGTTAGCACCAGGAACTTCCTGGGGGCACATTTCCTGAGTGCTCTTTGTGACCTGGAGGCTTACACTATGTTACACAGTTGGCTGTGACTCTAAGAAAATCTTTTTATTACATTCTCCCTTTCAAAAACATTGTGTTTAATGTGATGGTGCTTTATGTGTGAGAAAATAGAGTAAAATGTATACATATTTAATAGGGAGGCAAGGATCTTTGAGTACATGTGGTATCTTTTATTAGACCAACCGAGTAGTTGGAAAAAAGTTCTTGGCAAGCTTTCGGGTGCAGTCACCCTTCTTCAGGCATAGGGAGTCTCTGCTGGTCTGAGACTCCAAGGAATGCCTGCCTATGTCCTTAGACCAACATGACTACAACCAAAAACCCAGCTACATCTTTAATACGTTTCATATAAGAACAGGTGAAAAATTTTTGCTCATGTCTCATTTCTTCCTTCAATCAAAATGAGATCTACAAAAAAGCCGACTGTGGAGAACTGGTTCAGTACTTTTGAAGTGTTTTGTTTTACAGTTTTGCATTATGTATACTTGGTTAGGTATTTCTTCTCAACCTAACTAGTTTGGATTAGTAGGAAAACACAGCGGTGTATTCTAAAATGGCAAGGCTTTAATGAGCAACCCTTCTTCTGCCTTACTACTAAAGAGTCTTTCACAAACAGTCATTACTTTAGCAGAGGCTTTTACCATTCAGCTAAAGGCTGGTCTTAATGACTTTCTAACCAGACTCTTAAAGAGGACAAAAAACTACTCCAGAAAAAAGTCCTGAAACATCAGGTAAATTTAATTTGGGACTACAGGCATTAATAGGTGTTAATCATAAACATGGTTATTGAATGGCATCACTGCAGAGCATAGTTAAGGTGGTTTGGGTGCCTTATCTGTGCTATTCTATACTGTAGGGTGTTTGCATTTCTTCCCAATTGATTCTTTAACTCTGAGTTTGTAATGCTATGTTTTGAGATTGTTACAATGTTCCCGCCTTTAAATTACACATACACACTCTGACCTGGTGCTTAAGTTTTATCTAGGATATAATATTCAGCTGTGCTTATGGTTGGGTCATATTTTCAAATACTTAGCTCACAGTTTAAACACCCAAGTGAATAGCCAGAGTTTTAACACTCCAGGTGCCATTCAAGCACCTAAATAAATCATGGGTGTTTACGTGAGAGTGTGAGGAGGTTTTTTTTTAATTCACTTAATCAGTAAGTGCAAGAGGATTGACTTAAGATTGCTTTGTCACTTCTTTTAATGAGGTTTCTGATTTTGGTATATGTAAAATATGAACCATATGTTTGCATGTTTAATACGCAATGTATCATCAAAATAACTTATTTTTTAACATGCTGCTATGCTGAGGATAGAATTCTAGAAATTATCCTTTCAATTTAAAAAAAAAAAAAGGCAATATCATCCTATTTATCTATGCCCTATAACAGGAAAAAGAAATACTGGCAAATAGAAGCAAGGCACTAGTTATGATATGTTGTTGCTATTGTTTTCCTAACACTTCAAAGTGGGATTTTTTTTTCACAGGAATTTTTTCCCATAAAATACCAGGCAAGTGATAAAGAATAACACTTTTTAGCAGCTGGAAAACATCAGAATATAGTCTTAAATTCCCTTATATGTTTTGTAATGCAGATTCCCTTTAAACCAGCATTGCCAGTACACCTTAAATATGTTTTAGAATTATTTTACCATGAAATTAGTTTTTCTCCATCATTGGCTTAGTTTAATCCTTCTTTTTGATCTATGCTGGGACATTAAAAGTGAAGCCATGGCTGAACATGCTATTTTTGCAGGTTTCTATCAGAATATGTTCTGCAGCAGACCATCCCCATTGAGAGTGGAGGTTATTAGTGTAGCATGGCTACTGTGTTAGCTTGCTTCTCCATCTCTCACCATGAGTCTTAATTCCCACTTTATATTTCTGCCACCAGAACATATTTACATATTTATTAACCACAGGAACATCAGAAAAAAAGAATTTAAATCTCCAGAAACACAAAGCAACACAAGGCTCTTCAGACAGTACACTTGCCTTTCTAATAATTACTCGATCAAATTTAAACTCTAGTTCCTAGAGGTTTTTTTTGCCATAGTAAACAACTCCTTACAAAATATTTTCTTCCTTTTTCCTTATAAGTTAATGATGGGGACAGGCTTTTTCTATGTTGGTTAAATGAGGCACTTAATGAAATTGTCCTGGATAGATGATTTGGCCAGATAATATTTCAGTATCTTTAGTCCATTAATGACTTTTCCATTTCATCTGCAGGTAGTTAATTCTCTTCTCATTTTTTCATTTTAATGTTTATTATTCCCATACTATTTTATTTTCTAAATGGTTATTCAGTCATGGTTGTGGGGGAAAACGTTTAGTGTTTTTGATTCACGCTGCCTGTTCAGGAACTTCCATGGCAAAATTAAGATGCACCTCACTATTTTTATAGGGAAATTAAAGTTGCGTTAAAACAAGCTTAACCTTGTTTTAAATTCCTCAATCTCTACTGAGAAAAAAAATATTTTTTCCTAGCTCTTCATACCTTTTCCTTACTGCTTTACAGTGGAATATCCTGCAGTGTTTTTGGTTGGCGTGTTTTTGTGCTTTTCCTAATAAAATTTTGCATATCATAAGCAAGTAGAGTTGCCTAAGTCAGCAGAGATGTATATTTGGTTGATTTTCAGGCATTTTGGCATGTTGAATGATTTCCATAACTTGATTTTTCCTAAAATGAAATGTCAGTTAAAATTTAATTTAAATATCCTTGTTTCACTCTTATTCTAATAAACATAGTTTTAATGCTTGAGCATAGTACTGCCTTTGTCTAAGCTGGGTAAGAGTCAGGCACTTGTGCTGGGAAGAAAATATGGATCAGTTTTATGTGCAGTCAAGAGCAGAATTTGATCCCTATCTCTAAGGTCCTGGTCCTTCAAACACTCCTGCATCCTGCATGTGAGTAGGGCCATTGAGCTAACATGCAAAAATATTTGCAGGGCTATGGTCTGAGTGAATTGTACTACCATAATTTGTTGTTGCAGGGTTCACGTTGTTCTGTATGTGAACTTTCTTTTCTTCATTTGTAATATACTTCTAAAACGTTAACCTTTAGAAGTTAACACTTTAAATCCATGCATGTGAATGGACCTCTGTACCTGCACAGGGCACAATGAAATTGGTGAAGATCCACAGAACTGCAGTAATCTGCCTGCATGTTGTATGAGTGCAGAACCAGGGCCTAGGTATCCCCATGTGGTGGCTTGTCCATTGGGCTGGCTCTGCAAAACAACCAGTCACAGATTGTTAAAATCGCAAATGTTAATAAGTCACCAGGTAGTTCCTGGTGGCTTATTCACTACCTCCATAATTTTAGAAACTGAAGCTCCTACCCCAAACCAGCCCACACCTAATTATTCTCATTTGAGGGAAGTCTGAGTTGAAAGTACTGGCTTCTGTGTGTTATGCTGCAATAATGCACATGAGACACTGACTGCACAGTAGGCAAAATACTACTGCACAGTAGCGTCATGTAGCAACAACTGTGATGTGATGCTACTGCACAGTAGCGCCACAAAAAAGATGTCTGTCAATGCTACTGCACAGTAACTCAGGTTACTGTGCAGTCATTTAGTGCTTGTTTATCACTGACTGAGCAATCGGCATCTCATGTAGATGCAGCCAGTATGTGCTTAATTGAGCTCCCATACTGAAAGAGAGAGCTGTTGCCTGTCTCCTAGAGAGAGAAACAAAGAGCTGTTAAAAACACAACCTAATTTCAAGCCTGCCCCCAAAATTCTTATTAAGAATGAAAAAATTTTAAATGGCAGTTCTGCAAAATGGCAGTTCCTGCTTTTCAGTGTCTTAAAAGCCAACAACCATTAACCTAATTATTGTACCACTGTGTGAAAAATATAAAAGGAAAACTGACCAGAAAGTGATACTGATCAATCTCTTTTCATTATCCACACTGGGGTAAATAAGGATGCATAAAGATGGCATAAATAGTGAAAAGTAAATTAGATTTTTTAAAATTCTTTCTGGCTTTTACAAATGAAAAAAGTAATTAGTGAAATAGGCAAGGAAGGACAATTTTTAAAAAGTTTATTCATAACCTGTTACTGTGCCTTTAATACTTTATGCATTACATATGCTACATGATTTGATATTTTAATAATCTGTAAAAAAAAAATAATTTCCATTATAAAGGAGCCTGGAAGTGGCACTATAGCCTGAGTTATTCCCAGCATCTAAAAATGTGCAATGATGCATGAATGTACAATTTAAAAAATGAGCATAGATATTTTTAGGATGTATGCACTTACAAATCAGCAAAAGCACACTGGCCTTATAAACCATCCTGAAGTTCAGGTGCCAGCCTGTTGCCACTAGTTTAGTACCGCTGCTTTTCAGTCATGTCTTCTCTTCAAATATGTAGTCATGCTGCACTGTCAACTAACAATGTCTAGGATTATGACACAGAAAGAAGGAGGAAGTATTCAGTCTTTTAATCCTGAAAAGAGGTTAGACAACTTGGCTGGAAGAAATAGTCCAGGATGATCTTGCCTTGAGCAGAGAGCTGGACTAGAAGACTTTGTGAGGTCCTTTCCAGAACTACTTTCCTATGATCCTACCGGCTGAGCAGGCTTGAGCCATGATCCTGCATGCTGATTTACTCAGCTGGACTTTGGTTTCATTCTGCCTCTTTGTGCCTATGCAAGGCAGCTTCACATGTGAAACAGCTTGCAGGATGGGAGATTCACATTGGTAGACTTTTTAAATTTTATTTGTAATGGTTTCCTGAAACTAATGCTGTTTCCCTGCTTTCTTCCATTTACTACTGGTTGCCATTACTAACCCAGATCCTTTGCCAAACAAATTTGCCTTCCAGCTGTCATTAATCTCTGGTGTTATCTGAATTAAAAAGAATCATGGAAGAGGTCTGTCCATATGCTATACAATGCAGAAGATTAATTTGTAGAGATTGTAAAACCAGAACCAAATGGCATCAATTGTAATTTGTAATCATAGCTTTGTCTACCTGGCCCAATGTGTAGATGGAAGCAGAGCTGCTGTTATCTAGGTGTTCTTTCTTTCCTTTACCTCTGGCATGGGTAGGGGAAGAACCCTTTGGTCCCAGTCTCTCGGATCCAAGTGTAATTTGCAATTCTTCCAATACATTCAAGTCTTTGAGACCGCCAAAAAGGTATGCAAATACTGGATTAAGGTTCACAGTCGTGGTAGTTGGGTCCATGCATAATACCACAGATGGATGGCTCTCTACTTTAGATAAAAGTGAGTTGCAGTGTCCTGGAGTACAGAGAGAAGCTCATTTTTTAAGATACAAAAGGCTTTCAGAGTGAAACTGACTGGTACTCAATTTATGAATCTTGGAACAATCAGCATGTGAATCCATTCTGCTGGGATTTGACCTATGGCTTATAAAACTAGCCCAAATAAATCAATCCTGCACCTAATCCAGTTCCCATCTTTCCAAATCAATTCTATTCACAGTCCAAATAAATCATATATTCCACCCTAAACCCAGTCATTTTCCCTGCTAGGTCCTTCAGTTTTTCTGTGCTTTTGTTGAGTGCACTTCCATAAACCTCTCAGTAGACATTCAGGCTGCTCGGAGCCATCAAAACACAACACAACAAAACAAAACAAAACAAAACAAACAAAACAAAGCAAAAAATCATGTTTTGCCAAAAGAAGAAGCACATTACTTTGACCTGGCTCTGCAGCATCTGTATAGATTGGGGGCTTCAGCAGGGCTTTTGGGGCTTTTTATCAATCAGCAATTAGATAAAGGGGCCAAAACGCCCCACTAAAGCACCCAATCTATACAGACATAGGGTGATCCAGGTCCAACTAACATGCTGCCTCTTCTGGGCATGCACTGAGCTCGGCGCAGGAACAGGCACAGTTTAAAGTGCCATTTTTTTAACATCTGCAAGCAGCCTCAGTTTCTAAGCTTCTTGCCCCTCACTTCCGCCCTCTGCTTCTTGCTCCTTTTATCACACCCATCCTGTGAAAAATATGGCAAGTCAAGACACCTAGATGCCTCCTGAAAAATTAGCTGCACTTAGAGCATCTACTTCTTGTTTTCCTGGCATCCTTCATTTAAAGGAGCAGCAATATTAGATGTGGGCAGAAGCCAGATCTGATGCGAGTTCCCCTCCCTTCTCCACCTACGTCCACCCAGACTCAACTAAGATCGAGAGAACCAGGGTTTCCTTGGGAAGCAAAGAGCAGAGGCAGAAGAGCCTGTGAAGTCCCACAGTCCCAGAATATTGGCTAGGCCTTCAGTTCCACAAAGGCACTTGTTCAGAACTAATGGCTGACACTAACACAACGTGCACAGTTACAAATGCTTATATACAGTTTAAAGGCTAAACATATTGTTGGTGTTCAGGTAACCTGAGATCTCCTAGACCAGGAGCAGGCAATTATTTGAGCTCATGGGCCACATAGGTAGTTCTGGGGAGCTGCCACAGGCTGGTCAGCACCCCCTGCCCTAGCAACAGCCCAGAGCCCACATGTGTCAGTAGCACACAGCCCCAACCCCAGCCTGCCCCGCCTTTCTAGGCAGCTCAGGTGGTGGCGGCTCCTTCTGGCTGCCACCACTGCTGGTCCCAGCCCCATGGTACTGGCAGGAACCCACAAACAGAGCCCTAATCCCAGCTCACTCCACGCCTGCTCCAGACCCAACTCAGTGAAGTGGACCAGCTCCAGACTAGCCAGAACCCATGCACACACCCTGACCCAACCAACCCCACACCTGTTCCGGACCACCCGCCAATGCTGAGCAGTGGCAGCAGCTGAGCAGAAGTTGCTGCTTGGCCTGAGGGAAAAGCACCACCCCCCGCTCCACCTCCACCACTGCCAGGCCCTTCTTGCTGCAGCCACCCAGAACCTGTGCCCAGGCTGCCCTGAGGCTCCTCTTCACTGCCATTGCTACTGCCTCTGGCCCACGCAGCAGGGCAGTGCTGGCAGTGCAGAGGAGCCTCAGGGCAACCTGGGAGCAGGTTCCGGGTGGCTGCAACAAGCAGGACCTGGCAGCGGCCAAGAGGAGGTTCTGCCCAGCCCAGCCATGCTTCTGTCCAGCCACTGCCACTACTCAGCATGGGTAGGTAAGTCCAGAGCAGGTGAGGCAGGCCAGGGTCAAGGCTGTGCATGTGGGTTCCAGCTAGTCTGGAGCTGGTCTGCTGTGCCGGGCAGAGTCTGAAGCAGGCACAGGGTGAGCCAGGATCAGGTCTGTGCACATGGGTCCCCGCCAGAACCACAGGGCTGGGGCCAATAGCAGTGGCACCTGGAAGGAGCCCCCACCACCCCAGTCCCACTGTATGCCCAGGGGGAAACAGGACGCGTCGTGGGCTGGATGGTGCCTGGGCCAGGTGGGACCAAGGGACCCGCCACGACCCAAACAAAGTCCCTCTGTGGACTGGATCCAGTCCACAGGTGGTATTTTGCCCAGCACTGTCCTAGACTGTCATTTGGACTTGTGTTCCTCCTTTGACGAGGAGGCTGTCAGGAGGTGTAAAGTCTACTTGTTCTGGTGGTTACATGTTCAGAAGCCCTGCTCTTTCAACTGCTTGCTGTTGTCAACTGTGAGAACTTCTAAGGCAAAAGAGCCTTTACAGTTTGCATTAAACCGTCATTGGGTAAAGTGTATAAGTGATCCTTAGAAGGGCTCATGACCCAGGTCATTGTCCTCCCAGGTGAATACCATCCTTACTGGCTTATAATCGTATGCTCCCTCTTCCGGGGCCAGTCAATCTGAGTTCATTTCTGAAAAGTGGCAGCACGCCAACAGGAGGGGTGAGGAGTGCCCCTGTTCACAACCTACATACAGCCTGGTGGTTAAAGTATGCTACTTAAAAATGGGAGACGTGGGGTTTAATGTCCAGGTGCAAAGGAGAGCCTACAACCTAGGTTCCTCACATTCTGGGCGAGTGCACCAAACCACTGGTATTCAAACTTTTGACCCTGTGGGCTGGATGGGTGGTGCCAGGTCCGTCTATAGGCTAATCCAGCTGGTGGGCCTCATCCCGTCTATGGGCGATGTACAGCAGGGGGCCAATCCACTGTGAGGGGTGTTTGCAACCAGGGCCCAATCTGGTCATGCGGCAACAGCACAGCCTGGTCCCTATCCAGTTATGCAGCCACAGAATCTGGGGCCCTTGCATTCTGGTGGACATGGTCACTGGCAGGAGGTGAGTGAGGGGGACAGTCTTGCTCATCCTGTGTCCATTTGGCCCATTGTCACTTATGGCTGCCCAGAGGGTAGCAGTGCAGCTCCATAGCCAGGGGAGCCATATGGTGCACACTGCTGGGTCCTGCTGTGACAACTGATATGGTGTGATCAGCTGCCATTACTGCAATGGCTACTTTTGCACCTCTCTTCTCACTGCTGTCCCCCCCTCAGGCACCACTGGTTCCACCATCCTTGCCACAGCTGCTGTCAGTCCCCACTGTCTGCACCATAGTTCAACTGCTCCTGCCATACCTGCTGCCAGTCCTGATGCTCCCACCCTGTGTCCCATGCTAGGTTCACCCTGCAACAAGCCCCATGGTCCCAATCTGAGGCAGGGTAAGACAGTGCATAACATTCCTGAATTAAGCTGGATCACATAACAAATTTGGGAAGTGGCTATGTGTTTTGGTATTTGTATAATACAAATGAAGAATTTTTCAAAAAGATAGTAATTAGGGAAATGTTAGTTGGATTCCACCTAAATTTACTTTCAGGATGAAAAATCTATCACTGGAGAGATTAATCTGATTATATTTATCTAAATCCAAAATTACCCATTATTTAAAAGCCCTCCCCCCCGATAATTAGATGTTAGACATGTAAAATTTAGAAATCTGTTATAATTTTGCATCTCTAGAGTCTAATTATTGGAGGGTTGTCTTAAATTCCACCCCCTTCCATTATAGCAGAGGGAGGGAGGCTGGTGGCAGCAGGGGGGGCAGTGGCAGAGGAGTCACATGTCCTAACCACTGCCCCTTGCGGCCTGTCACTTCCACCACTTGCCTGCCTGCCTGCCCCCCATGCCTGCATACCCCATGCTAGCCCCTTACCCAAAGTCCCTATAGCCCCTGCTGCCAGGTCCCTGCCAGTACCTGTGCCCCCTAGCATCTTCACCCCCCCTGCTGGCTCCCTTTCCCCCCACCTCCAGCTGCCACTTACCTTCCCCTCACAGCTCTGGCTCCATCTTGGGGCCCTGCTTCATCCCAGGGCAGAGAGCACAGAACACAAGTTATCCAGCCCAGCCCTGCAGCAACTGTTGTGGTGGAAGCAGCTCTGCTGCAAGGGGAAAGTAACTGGTGGCAACTGGGGGCGGAAGAGAAGAGCAGGGGCGGTAGTAGGGAGAGAGAAGAAGCATGGAGAGCAGGTGGTGGGGGTCAGGGGTAGAAGAGTGGCTGCAGCTCTGGGCATTTGTACACATACTTGAGCCACAGCACGCTTTTGAGGCAGCAACGTGCTCAAAGGTGTTTTAGTTCAAAAGCACACCGCTGCCATTTTCTGCATGCTGACACACATTTTGACACTTATACAACTGCACACTACACAGCACAGTGCGTTGGATCTCCAGCGCATCACAGGACAAAAAAGCATGTGTATAAATGCCCTTCAACTCCAACCTCATGCTTGGGGTCAGAGTTGGAGCTACTGCCCACCCCCCCACCTGCTTGTACTCAAATCTAAGATGAGGAACTCGACTTTCCTCTCATTGACTGGCGAAAGAACCTCATATTGGGCTCAAGTAAATCTGGTATGTTGTATGATCATTTTTCAATACAGTTCTAAGTGTATTTATGAATAACTACACTGAAAAATGCTGCACTTTCTTTTTAACTTAGTCTAGTTTTTAGTTAGCAAATCACCTGAAACTTTATTCCTAACTGTTTTTTGCACCGTGTTAGTCAAATGTTTTCTTCTTTGGTATTGGCAAGTCTAGATCCATTTGATTTCAAAATACTTCCCCTGAGAATTAAACATGATGAAGCAGGAATATAAGAAGCAAGTAAAGCTTATTTTGAGCTACAGGAATACATTGTACATTGTAATTATACCTTAAAACTTAAAATCTTAATAATTTTTGCACTAATAGTGAGAGGACATAGGAATTATAGGAGAAAGAACCTCGGGCCAAGACAGATTTTTTTTTTTAAAGAAAACTGTTTTGTTTTAATCAATAGGCAGCTTTTTAAACAAGCCTCAAAACAGATTGGAGATGATGCCAATGGGAAAGGGTAAAAGTAATACTCCATCAAAAAGGTTCACAGAGTTTATAAAAAGTCAATAATAGCACACTGAAAGCAATATCTGTGTGTGTCAGTTCATTTGTAAACACCAGCTGACTCTGGGAGGTAGACAGCATGTTTTGAAACATTCTTTGAACAGTATCAAAGACAACTACTAGTCCAATCATGTGAGAAGTTAAGCAACCTCAAATACCAATGACTCAGAGACTGCAAACAGACATCATTCATCTGGTAACATGAAAAGTTTTTTGGTGGAACAAAATGCCAGTATATAGATGTCTGTGCCATTTATTGTGCTACAAATGGTCAAAAATTTCTACTAACAGTTTACCCTGCTTTACCATGGCAAATGTCTGTATAATTACGGTGCATAGGCTGAATGCACTGAAAAGTGGCAATGAATCCTATGTCTCTGACACATGGCATCCCCAGGATCAGAGAGCCTCCCCCTGATCCCAGGACCCTGTGTGCTGGGGATGTCTAAAAATGGCAAGTGCAGACCAGCTGGTCCTGGCTCTCTCAACAATCAGCTGATTGTCAGTCCTGGTCCCGGTGACAATCACATGTGCAGCCCACCTGGGTTACACCTGGGATTTTTTTTTGTTAAGCCATCTGTGGCACACAGGGTCCCTTGAATTGCAGAGGCTTCCTGATCCTGGGGTCCTTATGCACCAGGACTTTTAAAAACTGACATCCTGGTGCTTCTTGCTCCTTGAGAGGTTCCTTGATCCTGGGGTTCCAGAGCACCAGGGATATGTGTAAACCAGGTATACAGCTGGGCTGTGCACAGTTTTTAAAAGTTCTGGCACATCACAGATGGGCTAGCAATCAGCTACCCATAGTACAGGATGAGGGGGCAAGATGAAGCTAAAGGAATTGCCCCTCAGGGGACTTCAAATTCCACATCCAGTAACTCTTACCCCATTGCCAAGGAATGGGGATAAGAGGCTCCCAGTGGGAATTAAAATCCCCAGAGGAAGAAGCCCTTTGTCTGCCCCTCTGCAGGGAGCCTCTGATCCCCTGTGCCCAGCAGCCCAGCCAGAGCTGCCAGGCACAGGGTTTTAAGAATTGGCTGATCGGTGTCCCCTCACCAGACAGCCCCATTCTTCAATGAGGCCTAGGGCTACCCTAGCTAGGGCTGTAAAATCAAGTGATTGTCAACTTACAACATAGGAGCTCTGCTTTTTAAACCCACCTTTGAAAGGTGACAAGAGGACATATCAGTCTTCATTGTGGGAAGTATTGCAGCACAGCAGGTGCTGCAACAACTGTGATGGTTGTTCATAGCTTGATGGAAGCAGAGTGTGCCCAACGCATCACAAATCAAATTCTCAGTCTATGTAAAGCTGTTATTTGTAGAACAAATTAGCACTGTAACAAATGTATGCCAGGAGCCAAAATATAACTGTACAGTCAAAATCATCTACAAGAGTATCTGGTATGAGCAAAAGCCACTCACTAGTAGCACTTTCCCCGGAAATATTTTCTTTCCTATGTATTTTCTATGCAGCAACAGTGACCCACCATGTAGAAGCAACATTTGTCATGATGAAGCCTGGCCTTGATGATGCTTAACTGCACTGGTCAATGCCATGCCATCCTTGGTGATGGACATGTTTTATTTACTGTGTTTTTCTGCCCTCCTTAGCAACCCACAGACAAAATGCAAATAGTCTTTTAAATGAGAGTTTGAGGTTATCAGAGAATGCCTAGCTCTTAGGTCTAATCATGACCAAGTTGCAGTCACAGAGGAGGTACACAAGTTGGTTGTATGAACACAGGGATACACTTTTGGTGTAGTATTGCAGTAACTATAATTGCTTTGATTGCTTATATTGTTATTTTTCTTTTTATATAATGACATATTTAACCATTAAGGTAAAGTTAATCTTGTTATGATTTACTTTTTATAATAATTTAGTCAGTCATTATTACTGTTCTGGAATTAACCATCTATTTTAAATTTCTTATTGCTTAGCATAAATATATTTGACACATTGATCTCATGATTTTAGACACATTTGACCTATTGGTCTCATGACTTTAGAACTTAAATTTAGTATAAGGAAAACGCTTGTGTAAGGGTTTGCGGTATGTCTGGTGTATGTGGAAAGAGGTAATGAAAGAGTGAATGATGTATGTATGTGACAATGTGAAGGAAGACAGTCCTCTTGCAGCTGGTGAAAATAGCCTTCTGTGGTTTAATGGTTAAAGGCAGCAGCAACGTCGAGTCAGCAGTTAAGGATTAACAAATACTAGATCATGCTTCACCCCAATGGCTGAAGACTGCAAGTAACGACCCCCCTGAAGATTACCGACCACAAAGCCAGAAGATCATGTCCTACCAATCCCAGCCTGCCAACAGGACAAGGAGGATGACCTTTGCATCTGATTCAGTGTAATCCATAGACTTGTATGGACAGCTATCACTATAAAAAATTAACACAGACAAGGCGTTGGGTCTTTTCCACCTGCAAGAATGAGTTTTGGGCGCGTCCGACAAGACCTGACTCCATCTCTCATGGTCAGTCTGGCCAGCCACCAGACTGAACTGAGCAACTTTAGAACTTGGTTGACAAGGTTCTTTGGGTGAATCTGATATCTTTAAGAACCTTGTCTGCCTATGTCCTTAGACCGACACGGCTACAACCTATACACCTTTAGAACTCGGTAACACCTTAACCTTTGTAAGACTGTCTAACTATCTTTGTGTGTGCTTGTTTCTTTTGTATGTATGAATGAATGAATGAGTATGCATGGTAATGAGTGAAGCAGACAACCTTACTGTTCTTTATTTTTTTCATGTTGTATGTTTTATGCCTTATGTTCCAATAAATGCAGCGTTGTGCCTTATCCCCTGATATGATTCCTGCTTGTTTTTAATTCACACTGTATGCCTGTACACGCAACATTGGCCCATTGCAAAGACAGATAGGCAAAAAACAGTTGCAAACCCAAACATGAAGGGAAAACCCCAATGTCATTCTCTTTCTGGAGCTCATGGAAAAAGATGCCATGCATACGAGGTAGCATTTTCTGGATCTGTAATCAAGAAGAAAACCGTTCAGATTGATAAGGTAACAATTTTAAGGCAAATGATGGCTGGTTCAGGAAAAAGACGAAACTCTTCAACATGGCTTACAACAAGGAGGACAGAGATAAATAGTCAGTGGTTGAACAAGTAGTCAAGCTGTAGCAAAATAAAATACTTTCTCTGACTTGTAAGGAGTTTTCCCTGGCCACCTGTTATGTACATGAAAATAATATTATCTGAAAGGCCCCCCTAACACAGGACCCATGAAGACAAAGGAAAAGCAAGACAGTTTCAGAGGACAAGGTAACTTTGCTTGTGTTTGCCAGCATAAATGATGCTGACAAATGCCCTCTGTGGATGACTGAAAAGTTAAAACACCCAAGAGATGCTTTCCAAGGGATTTGATTAAGTTTCCCCTTGGTTATAACAATTCAGTAAATGCCAGGATGAAAAGTAATTTTTTTCATCATGTGGCTGAGAAGCTCTAATCAACACATTTGCATCCAGGGCCATAAGGTTCTCTCTTACTGAAAACCTATTCAGGACAATTCTGAGGAGTGGATCTTACTAATATTTATCTCAAACGTCTATCCATAAGCATGATCTGACCACAAGCATGATGCAACCTCTGGATAAGGTTGTGAATAAGGACCTGAAGAGACATTATCAATCAAATATCACAAATTATTGTCGCTCTCAATGGGTACATCTACATGTGCAGTTAATGTGAAACAATAAATTCCAGAGCTTATCACTCCTGAACTTACTGCTCCCAGGCAGGCTCTTTACATGTGCACCTTGGGCTGCAGCATGTTGAGCCTGGTCAGAGGAGCCCCAGCTGGCAGAGGACCCCAGTGGTCAGCCTGCCAGCCTAGGGCTGCTCCAACTTGGTTCAACATGCTGTAGAGGGGCTGGCTGGGGTACAAAACATGCTGTAGAAGGTGCTCTAGTGTGGGGTAGCTATCAGGCAGTGTCTGCACTGAAAAACCCTGCACTGTGCCAGCTGGTGCAGTGTCTATATGGGCACTGCTGTGGAGTAAAACACTCTGCAGCAGGACAGTACTTATAAATACAAGTTTAATTAGTTTACTCCAGCCTAAGAAGGGTGCACGTGGAGATGCATGACATTTACTGTACACCTAATTAGCCTACTCCAGAGTAAATGTCTCATGTAGACTAGGGGTGCACTGATAAAGATTTTTTTGGACAATACTGATGGCTGATTATTAACCAGGTATCTTGGCCAATACCAATCCAATACCTGGTTCACTGGAATACAGCCTGGCAGCTTGGAGAGCAGCATCCTGCTGGTAAATCTTTGGGAGGGAAGAGGCATGGGGGAGAAAAGATCGAGGCCCCCCATGGTGAGGGAGGAAGTGGGGCAGGGGCAAGGGTAGAGGTAGTGGATGCAACCCCAGAAGCAGGGCAGAGCCATGGGTAGCTCATCCAGGGGACATGGGGAGCATCTCCTTGCCACTGCACACACCCCAGGGGAGTCATGGGGGGCATGCCCCTACCCCCAGATTTGTGTGAGGGACAAAGGCAGGATGCCCACTGCGGGCTCGGGCCAGGGGCTGCGCCAGCCTTTTATGCATGCAGCATTTATCAGTGACATTATCGGCTACACCGGACAAAAAAGCCAACTGCTGATAATGTTAATTTTCTTTTTATCAGCGCCAATTCAATATGTGACCAATATGTCAGTGCACCTCTAGTGTAAACATGCCCAATAAGGTCCCCAAATACAGATATAAGATCCATAAAAAAACTAGTCTATGTTAATCTCCTTGAGAAATGACAAGATATAAGCCAAAAAACAATTTTTAATACTTTTAGAAGAGATGAGTTTCTAAAATCTCCGTCTGTACTGGGGAAAAAAAGACAAGACAAGAATAGAGAGAAGTCTCAAGGCCTCAAAACAAGATTGCACCTCCTGGCATTACGACAATAGAGAAATCAGTAGTTAATGTAGCTGTAAATAAAGACTTGCCCATGTTCAAAAAGTGAAATGATGAGTTAATCAGAGCCATTGCTACTTCCAGACCTGAAAAACCACCAAGCCATGGAATCCCTGCAGTATAGTAGATCAAGGAGACCAGGGTAATTTGAATGAAGTCCCACTTCTGCCAATTTCATAGGTGTTGAAGGCTTGAGCCTTGTTTGGCACTTCTCACTAGTGTCTTCATGTTTCCAAATGGGGATTTAACATTTGGCAGAGGAAATGTCAATTGAACTGTGTCTTATTCAGTGAAGTAGACTAGGAATGAGTCAGGGTTGAGTAATGAATGAGACTGTACAAACCCCACCACCTCTTGTAGAAGGAAGGTGTCTGATAAATAAGGTATGAAAATGAAGAGGAAAGAGGAGGGTCTCATAGTTAAGTCACTCCCACCTCTGCCCAATCTAGAAAACAAGGTTCTATCCCTGTCTCTGCCAGAGTTACTATGCAAATCACCTAAAGCAATATTTTTCACGTCGTTAGTTGCTCTTTCTTCATTTTCTGAATACCCCACCTGAGACTGTAGGACCTGAATTTCAAAGTGCTGAGTATAGACAGCTCTGTTTTATCGCAGACAAAATGCAGTAAAACTAGAAAAAAAGTAAGACCCGAGACATCTTAAATTATTCACCCATATTTGATGATGACCTAAATTTCTGTGTTTCAATACCTCCTATATAAACTTCCTGTAAATGCCTCCCAGGAGTTCAGTCTGCCAGCCTGGAGTTGCTCCACCCTGGTTCAATGTGCTGCAGAGGGTCTGGCTAGGGCACGAGGGTGCTCCAGTGTAGGACTAGCCATCAGGCAGCCCCCACATTGTAGCACCCTTATGCCCCAGGCAGTCTTAGTCACTGTCTACATGTACATGGTGGCGAACTAAATAACTTCACCATAGGATAGAACGTGTACTATGGAAGTACTATCCTACAGTGGAGTTAATGTTTACTCTGGCTTAATAGCACTGCACGTGTAGACAGTGATGCTTTATTGAGGAGCTAATTAGTGAACTTCACAGTTAAGCACACTTGTGGATGCCCCCAGTAAATCTATGTGCACTAGTTCAAATAAATGTCATTCTTTAAATGCTAGATAAACATATTTTTTTAAATATGTTTAATATCTACAGAGAATTTCATCTGTTTTTCACAGTTTTTGTTTTTGAAAATTTCCACATAGACCACATTTCAAAATATTATTTATATAGACGTCATAAGTAATGACACAGTTTCCTAAGTAGGCCAATCGTTGACAAAACATTTTTGGAAAAAAAAAAGTGGTAAAAACTCAATTAAAACTAGGACAACTTAAACCATTTTAAACCAGAGGTTGTTTTAAGCTGTAAATATATGTAACCAATTTCTGATGCAAGACTGAAGAGATCCAAAAGCATATTCATTCTCAACACACATGCCATCTGCACTCTCAAAAGATTTGCAGAATACTTTCTATTAAGACAATCGTTTAAATAAACAAGGGTATTGATAGTTGCCAGCATCCTTTTCTAAGAAAGATGTCTTGCTCCTTCTGAGATTCTCAATTACTGGTATTCACAGACAGTGCTGTCAAAAGGAAAAAAACCCACCACTTAGATTATGTAATCAAGCTTTACATGAAAGAAAAAAAAGGGTTCTTTATTATATAACGAGCAGCTGAGAAAAATGTGTGTATATAAATGAAACGCTGTTAGGCAGGTCAATAAGAACAAACATGGTCATCATTAAATTCAACCTTAGCTCAACGAGCTGAAAAAGTCCTAAAAGCAAATAAAAGAATAGTAATGAGCCCTCACTTAAGAACATATATATTTTAGCTAATAGCTTAGTAGTTTGTTACTAACTTAAATGTCCCATAAGGGAACTATTTATACAAAACAGTAATCTGGCAAAGTGTTTCTGTGTATCTAGTGTTATGTTATATGGTTCCATAAGATTTGGGAGTGGTTAATTTAGCGTCATCTTAATAATCGAGTATTTTTCCCCACTTAAGAAGATATGATTATCTATCAATTAAATAAGCACAAATACTGAGGAGGACTAACAAATCATATTCATGTCTATCTTTAAAAAAAAGAAAATGTTTCAATGCCAGCATCTATTAGATGCAACCATCTCCAACTGATTTATGTCATAAGGAATGTGCCAGCCCCATTGGTCTTTTACTCAGTAAATATCAGATGATACTGGTTCAGTGCTTCTCAGCACAAAATTACACAGTACAGGTGACCAAAATAATAGACTTGCCCTATTATTTTTACCTATTTCTTCCCAATTTCCAGAATCCAGTACACTACCAGAATACACACTGATGCAAACTAATTCACATCCAAATCTCTCTGTGACCTTGACCCCAGCATACATCTATATCATTTTCAGTTTCTTAATAGCATTCTTCTTTTACTCCCTTTTAAAACTGCATTCCTGGTTGATTAGGCTTTACATTTCTCTACTATAGAGTGTTCTGATTTCATAAAAATGAATTTTTCCAAAGCAGTTAGTGATTGAAGGTGCAGACAGAAGCACAGCTCCCAGCTGTAACGCCGAATGTTTTTCAGGAAGTATTCTGAGTTACAATGATCCCTTGGACCAAACAGAAGTTCACTGTTGATTCCAGGGGTGAGAGGAACCTAGCTAGGAGCTGCAGCTGGGAGCCTGCAGCTAGTTTCCCCATTAATGGCCAGGCTCCCTGCCAGCCTGTCCCTGTTTCAGAATGGGAGGGGGAAAGGGAGCAGAGGGAGCTCGTTCTAAGGGTTCCCCAGCCAGCACTGGAGGGTGGAGTAGGTCAACTGAAGCACCCCCCCACACCTCAGGGGGGCTCCCGATACACCTGCCCACCCTCCAGCGGGGGCTGAAACTCCCCCAGACCGAACTCCCGATGGTCCCTTTCCCCTTCCTATTCTGAAAACAGGAACAGGGTGGCAGGCATCACGGACACAAGTAACAGATGATTACATTATAGCAGAAGAAGCAGGTATCAGATAAATTGTAAGGTTCTACTTCTTAAATAAGGCATAACATCAAGGGTTTTCATTTAAAGGCATAAAAAAAGAAATCTTATTTGATGACATTGTTTGGTTGCTCGTTTTTTGATGCTGAAATCTTACTTTGGTGCTCACTGTTGGCTTCTTGTTGTGTCCAGATAAGATGTGTTCTTGATGCTGATGAGAGGTAATAGTTCTTCTGCATTTTCTTTGAACCAATCCTTATTGGATGATATATTTTCCCCAAATGTAGCCTTAGTTGTTTCATAGATTGCAGTCCTTAAACCTTCCCAAATTTCCTCTGCCTTCTCTAGTAATGACTTCCCAAACATGCTGAGTTCGAAAGCCTTCACAAACTCTTGGCACTTTTTCTGGTTCTTGGTGTTAGTGGTATTGACTTTGGGCTTGCTCCTAGGTTTTTCTCTACGTAGTTTCTTGGCTGTAATCTTCACTTTGCTAACGATTAGGGTGTGGTCAGTGTCACAATCGGCACTGTGGAGCATGCAGGTCTTCTGCATTGAAGATAGGTCTATTCTTCTAACAATAACAAGGTCTAGTTGGTACCAGTGGTCTGATTGTGGATGTCACCATGACATTGTGTGGTGATCTTTTCCAGCAAAATATGAATTGGTAATGCACAGTTGGTTTTAGGTGCAAAATTCAAAAGTCGCTGGCCATTTCCACTCATCTTGCCAATGCTAAAATGTCCTAGGCAATGAGTAGTTGGATACGAGTAGTGACTCAAAAATAAAATGTAAAAACAACCCATGTCCTCTTGGGACATCAAGAGGGATGATAGACTCTAATTAGACATAGTATTTTAGAAAGTACAGAACACATTCAACATTTGAATTAACCAAACATCAATTTATTCTAAGGTTTTAAGAAAAGTGAAAACATTTAATATGTTCACGCTACACACCAAAAAACTTTGTATTCTCACAATCAGTGCAGTTTCTCAGAGCATCTAGCACAGGAACAAATAATAAACAGTAAAGAAGAAATGTAAATAATGAATTAAATAAATGCATACATGAATAAATAAATAAGATTTCTAATGGCAGTGGTAAAAAAAAAAGTAAATGGTAATGGCATAATATCGAGTTCCTCTAAAAAGTACCATCCCATCTAAATCAAATAGAAAACACTCATAACTCTACCTTCTAAGATACAAACATTCACAAAATGAAATGTTACAAATAATTCATTCACCACTGTCAAATGAATTTCCTGTACACAACTAAAATTAAAATTACTAAGGACATCAATTCCTTATGCCTTTGGGCAAAGGGTGCTCCACCATCTGGGGTGCAAAAATAATCTTCTGCATATAGCATAGTATTGCAAGATTTGTTGGGCACACTGAAGTGTTTTTCTTGACTTTCTATGCCTAGCAAGAGGCAAGGTTTTCAATGCAAAGAAACATATGCATCATTATTCTAATATGTAATGAATAAATGTGCTTTGCACATCTATATTACCTATATCTCAAGGTGTAATTTATGAACCAAAAAAATGCTGAAAACAGCATAGCTAAGTTATTAGTCAAAATAAAACACTGGAAAGTTTTCTGAAAATCTATGGCCAAATTGGTTAAGCAACACAATTCCTATAAGGTAAGTCAAAATTATTACCCCATACTACCCTTCTAGCATCAGGTCGAGCCTCTGACTCAGTTTCCCCATTTTCTTGGTCTATTAATTTAGGTATCAAGTCAACCAACAAGAAATCTTCAAAAGGTCCCAAACCTTACCAACCATATTAAATCTCTCTTTGAACAGCCTGCCAGTCTCTCTCTCTGGCAAACAAGAGTATAGAACAAAGGTCTAAAATTCTTCTGGTATATACTATTCTTTTGGTCTATGCCAGAGGTGGCCACCACCAAATTCAGAGCTCACCATACAACACAGTGGCAACTGTATGACTCGGGAAGGATTAACCTGCCTCACTCTGCTCCATGCATCCAGAAACTTGAGCCCCTCTGCCTTTATTCCAGCACCCAAAGGCTCAAACTATCAGGTACCTCTGGAGGGCAGGGATCAGAGCAGCACCCAGGGAAGGGGATGGGGATTAGCAATCCCTCTTCCCAGTCTTTAACAATTCCTGTTTCCATTCTTTAATATCCAGGGCCAGTCCCCCTGTTATTATTTAGTAAATGTCAACAGCACTTTTTTGTTTGGTTTTTTGGTTTTGTTTGGTATCTTCTTTTTTTAGATTTAAGGGGAATTATTCTTTTCTATATGGATCTACAACCCTACAACCCACAGAAATCTGAAATTTACATGCACCTCTTTATACCATACCATTATTATAACATGTCCATACCTCCAAAATCAAAACATGAGTACTGGGTAGCAATCTATGACACAATTGCTACACAGTGAGCTGAGGAAGCAGTGGAATTATTGCTTTTAGGACACACTTAAGATATGCAATACTGTTGTCATAGTGAAAACAGCCTTGGCAATATCATAAATTATACAAGTTGTTACTCAAAAAGTAGAGCAAGCATTACTTTAGATCAGTACCATATATATGTCAACAGCATACAAACAGTTTTCCTTTCTTGACATGAATTAACTAGTGGTTGATATAATCAACCAGAATAATTGTGTTCCCTAAAAGTCTGTAAAGCCAAGGAAGTAACATAAACAAAATTATAATGAAAACAGCATGATTAAGTTATTAGTTGAAACAAAACTTTAGAAGTGTTTAAAGCTTCCTCCCCCTCAAACAGATGTGGTTTTAATGTTGAAGTTGAAACAAAGGACATGATAATAAAAAAATTCATTACAAAATAGAAGTTTTTATTAGTAAAAATGCATCTTGACCAAGTTGCATAAAGAAAGATCAATTAAATTATATATCATCCTAAAATCATATTTATACTGAGTAATGTCATACTGGTCATTCCCAAACTATTGGAATTGCATGCCTCGTGTCCTCTTTATAGGAAATATGAAGATTGTCGGTAACACTCCAAGACACTGAATATCAAACAATATCATTAGTAATTTGTACTTTCCTTTAAACAAAATGTAGACAGGTTTCTGGTCTTTAGTCTTAAATGTCAATTTAACATTCCAGGAAAAGTACTCCAACACATAACGGTTATGAGCCTGTGTTGCTATCAACACTCTAGTGGTTCTGTTGAGATGTTCAGAAGAGTGACAGTAAGCAATTGCAAAGGTGCTTTAAAAACATTAAGGAACTTGACCATAATAATCTGGAAAGGTAGGCAAGCATTGTATTCCCCATTACACAGGTGAGAAAACGGAAGAATGAGGAATTACTTGTCCATGGAAACATATCAAGTCTGTCTTAGAACCTGAATACAGACTTCATGGATTTAAGAGGTTAGATTATGGATTTGTATACGATGGTTTGGATAGGGATGATCCTGCCTTAGGCATGGGACTGGACTGGATGACTTATGCGCGTCCCCTCCAGCCCAACCTCTCTATGAGCTTTTACACTTTTCACTTTAAGCTTCTCAAATGTTGATCCATGTTCGTGTTAGCTCAAGTCACACATTCAGGCTAAAAACCTGTCCTAACTGTCCCTGACCTGCACAGTTGTGACTTGCCACTAGAGGGCTGATGAGCCGGGACAGGCTTCTATCCCTGCTGTGGGTGAAGGGATTGGAGGGATGGGTTGGTGGGGACAGGAGCATAAGGCGGAAAGAAGAGAGTTTAATGATGGGTGCTAGGTAATGAAATGGGAGGTGGAGAGGTAATGGGTGGGAATGACCGCTGGAGGTTGGGTGGTGAAACGCCACTAACGGATAAAACAAATAGAATTGAAAAAAGGGAACTTAAAAAGAAATGAGTCAGTAAATTAAAGAAAGTCTTGTGCTTTAATAAATTGGGATTGGGACTGGGATTGGGATTGGGTAGCCCCAACCCATAGACCACTGCCCCAGCCCCTGCCCCTGCCCCAGGAGAGAAGCCCCAGCTCACAGGGGCCCCAGATGTGGCCCCCACCCTTGCTCCTCTTCCATCACCCCTACTCCTCTCTCCTGGCCCTGTCTGCACCCCTATCCAGACAGGTGACATCCCCAGGGGGATGGGACAGGGAGTTGGCTTGGTGCCAGTACCACCCCCTGTGCAGTAGAGTTCAGTGGGTAGAAAGTCTGTCCACACAGAACAGGAGAATTGGGGGAGAGGACACTGCATCCTGGGATGCTGTAAGACTGAAACTTGGATGGCTTATCTCTGGGGAATGGCTCTACATTTGTGGCACTGGGTAATATGCATCAGAGATAAACCTGCCCTCGAGTGGTATAATTTTAAGATACCTAAAGAGTGTTTAAAACTAGTTTATATGCCTTAATATGTGGGCAATCCAGGGATTAAGAGCTTTCTGAACCACCTAAAATCAATGTGTAATAAGGCCCTATGAGTCTATAATTCACTCATTGTCCTGTGTCTTAAAGAAAAGGCTTTTATTCCTACCTCCTTGAATAATAAATCCATAACAAAATGTGCAGTCTGATTTCTGTTTTGTAGCAACTGAGGCAACTTCCTTATACTTTTAAGACAACTGCTCATCTTTTATGCAGATCTTGCCCACAATGCTGATTCAGCTGTACACCAATTGTGCTGGTTTGGGGATTGTGCTACTTTTGCTCTAACAACCTCAAACTGAATGGGTGGACTACACTGAAAAAACCCCATAGTTTCATATTAGTAGTGACTGGGCTTTACAACAGATGGGCACCTAGTCCATGATATAGCTATCAAATCAAAGTGATTTAAATTGTTGTAAGCAGCAAAGCTCACTTTCAAAGTAATTTATTTACTGCTTGATGTGGCTAAGTCCTCTCCAGGGCTCTGATGTGGTGCCAAGCAACTAAGACTTGTCTGAACTGTGCTAACATCACTGAGCACCTCTGTCTAGGGCAATACTTCTTGATTAGGTGGGACATAGCAAAGTCTGCTCTGAGCTGACTGCATACACAACCAGCGCATCTATCATGTTCCTAGGACAGCTGACCATGTGTTAGTTGTTTTGGATTGTTCCCACACCATTACACCTGTAACACTGGCTGGTTGAGACTGCTTCATATTATGCCATACAAATGTTAGCACATTCATCAAGTTCTTGTGACCAGCTAAAACTGACAGACAGATTTTAAATAGAGGCAAGACACTTATTCTTGGTGCCTTCCTTACTTACCTATTATAGACATTAAGGCACTCAGAAATGAAATGTGTGCTAAACATGGAGTAGTTAATCTCATTCCAAAGTATAACACTGAAAGTTCTGGGGTTGCAGTTCGGAGTAAAGGGAGGACAACTCTGAGCCTGGGTTGGACCAGAGCTGCAGCAGCCACCGGCTCCCCACCCCTTCCACTCAAGATGGGTTTTTTATATTCCCCATATTGAATGAGGCAAAAATCTTCGTCTGAAATTCAAGTAAATATGGTAATATTCTAGTGGTTAGAACACTCATCAGAGGGTGGGTGCTGCTGTGAACAGTAGACATTTAAGGTTGGGTTGGCAACTTGCAATTAACTCTTGAGTACTGTCACATGCTCACTTACAAACGTTGCAGATCACTGGAATGTTGTACTCTATTGAAATTAGGACATGGTAAGCAGATAATCTTTACCTGAAAGGGGATAAGTTTGCTATGCTAAGAGGGCACTTAACATATGCTAGATTGCTTGACCATGTGACTGCTTGAGTTTTAACTGCACTTAGGAAGTATTAAGCTGAATGCGTGACACCACCCTAAGTGGCAGAGCATAGTTTTACTGGCATAGAAAATTATAAACCAATTTGTGACTCAGTCATAGTTTGGCCCCTTGATTCCTCTTTATTCATGAAGGAAGGAAAATGCAGCAGCCATTCCACCAGCTCAGCACACCAAATCACCAGCTCAGCTGCACAAACTAATGTCTTGGGGGATAAAATTAAGGTTGTGCTCGACCCTGCATCACACACCCCCCCCACCCTCCATGAGGTTGCAGCTGCTGTTTCTCTACCCTTTGCATTATGACCTGGGATGGAGCTGTTAATTATTTAATCTGTTGGACTGGAAGTACTCAAGTTCCTTCACTAAGGTATTTAAAAGTGCCTGGAGCTGCATCAGATCCAAATGTATAAATGATGAAATGTGCGTCAGCACACAGAACATGGTAGCAGCATGTTTTTTAACCAGAACAAATCGAAGGTGTTTTAGTTTAAAAGCCCACTTATATAAATGCATGTGATGCAGAACCAGGCACGTTGGCTCGCATGCTCCTCAGACTCAATTAACTGATTCTGCTCCAATGTGCTGGATTTCTGGTGTGTTGGAGAAGAGAAAGGTACATGTATAAATGCCCAATAAGATAACAGAGTGATATGTAAACAGAAATAAAGAAAAATGTGTCTTACTGACAGAAGTCAAAATTGGAATTGACCTATAAATTATCTGAAGGTAGGTAAGAAAGATATACAAATTTCAAAGTTAGAGGTACAAATGCTAAAGCAGAAGCCAATTACTTGGGAAAACAGATTTGTATCCAGATGGTCTGCCTTGCAGATATTTTCAAACTGTGGCTCTTATTAATAAAGGAGTAAAATTGTATTAAAGTAGCTACTTTAATATTTTCCCCGATGTAAAAACCTATGAAGTGTGATGCAAACCCAAGAAAAGATGGGCAAATAGATGGCAGCATCCAAACAGGACAGTCCAGTAGTGGTGAGCAAATGTATTCATAAACATTCAGATAATCAAGCAACCTATATGCAGCCTATATAGAGGGGGGGAGACTTCATACTAAGGGCGAGCAAATTCTAGCCCATAGGCTGAATCTGGCGAGCAGTGGACTTTATTTCCCAGCAGCCCCTTCCCATGTGGCTGGTTCCGGTTTCCATGAAGACCCCAGCAGCAGCCACCTTGTGACAGAGTGGGGCCAGGGTTTCCATGAAAACCAGCCCCAACAGCACTGGCAGGGTGCATAGCAGGGTGGGGAGCTGCTCCAGGACTGGGCTGGGATCTTGCAGTGGTGACAGCATGGTTTGGAGCCAGGGCAGAGCCGCGATCTGCAGCCTGCATGCTCCAGGCAGAGGCGTGCAGGCAGCAAGTCATGGCACTGTCCTGGCTCCTTGCAGTGGTGACAGCATAGTCCAGAGCCAGGGCAAAGCCACAATCTGCTGCCTGCGTGCCCCTGCCCAGAGCATGCAGGCTGCAAATAGCAGCTCTGCCCTGGTTCCAGACCATGCTGTCAATGCTGCAAGATCCCAGCCCGGCCACACGCCCTGCCGGTGCTACTGGGGCTGGTCTTCACAGAAACCCCAGCCCCACGCTATCACAGTGCAGCTGCTGCTGGAGTCTTCATGGAAAGTGGCCCCAGCCATGCAGGCAGAGGCTGCTGGGACATATAGTTTGGCTGCCAGCTGGATCCACGGTTGCGCTCACCTCTGTTTCCTTTAAGAAGGAAACTGAATAAGTGGTGACCTATGAGCATTTGAGGGAGGCAACGGGGAGGGAATGAACTGTGGTGGGATGGACAATATTTACACCTTACCCCTACATCATGACATCTCTCGCCACCGAGCAGTAGCAAAGGAATCTGTCACATTCACATATAACTAGGTGCCCACCATTATAGAGTAGCATTCTTGGTAGGTTAGGGTAACTAGCAGGCTCCCAAGAATGCCTGCAATCATGGCATGATTCAGCCAACAGACACAATAGCAGCAGCAGGACCCAGAGCAAGCTGTGATCGGTAGTTTCCTTCTGGCAGAGTTTTTCTCTGGCTGTGAAAGTGTAAATAAAACCTTTCTAGAGCAGGAAGTCAATACTGCGGTCAGGGTGACACCAGGATTCCAGCCAGGGTGACAGTATGTGGGAAATTCAACAGAGTGAGCTCTCCGTAAGGCATTTTCTCCCACTCTGGAATCATTTTTGTGACTCTTTTCTGTTGCCTCTGCTGTTATAAAGTCCATGTTAAAATGTCAATGCTTAAATTGGTCATCCCATTCCATCACTGGATTCAACAGTGACATAGATTCACAGATGTTAGGGTCGGAAGGGACCTCAATAGATCATCGAGTCCGACCCCCTGCATAGGCAGGAAAGCATGCTGGGTTTAGATGACCCCAGCTAGATGCCTATCTAACCTCCTCTTGAAGACCCCCAGGGTAGGGGGGGAGAGCACCACCTCCCTTGGGAGCCCGTTCCAGACCTTGGCCACTCTAACTGTGAAGAAGTTCTTCCTAATGTCCAGTCTAAATCTGCTCTCTGCTAGCTTGTGGCCATTATTTCTTGTAACCCCCGGGGGTGCCTTGGTGAATAAATACTCACCAATTCCCTTCTGTGCCCCCGTGATGAACTTATAGGCAGCCACAAGGTCGCCTCTCAACCTTCTCTTGCGGAGGCTGAAAAGGTCCAATTTCTCTAGTCTCTCCTCATAGGGCTTGGTCTGCAGGCCCTTAACCATACGAGTGGCCCTTCTCTGGACCCTCTCCAGGTTATCCGCATCCCTCTTGAATTGCGGCGTCCAGAATTGCACGCAGTACTCCAACTGTGGTCTGACCAGCGCCCGATAGAGGGGAAGTATCACCTCCTTGGACCTATTCGTCATGCATCTGCTGATGCACGATAAAGTGCCATTGGCTTTTCTGATGGCTTCGTCACACTGCCGACTCATGTTCATCTTGGAGTCCACTAGGACTCCAAGATCCCTTTCCACTTCCGTGCCACCCAGCAGGTCATTCCCTAGGCTGTAGGTGTGCTGGACATTTTTCCTCCCTAGGTGCAGCACTTTGCATTTCTCCTTGTTGAACTGCATTCTGTTGTTTTCTGCCCATTCTGACATATACAAAGGCTGACGTGGTCTTCCTAGGCCTACTTACTATGCCCCATTTATACATACAAGATAGCATTAGCCCTTTGTGCTTTAGGATCTTAATTATGAGTCATGTGTCCACTATGTAATTCTTTCAGAATTAAGCTTACCAGTATAAGTTCCCTCAGTCTGTAGGCATGACTTATGTGCCTCATTCCTAGATGTAAAATGTGGCATTTAATTGTATTACAATGTTTTTCTTTTTAATTAGCTTAGCTTTGCAAGCAATCCAAAGGACTCTGTGCGACTTCCTTATCCTTCTGGTTATTTACATCACCAACAAGTTTTATCAACAGTAAATTGACCTTTACTTCCCAATTAATGATAACTGTGTGAAGCTGCTGGTCCTTGTACAGATCTGTGCAGAACACTGTAGATAACTACTGCAAGATTCATCAATTAGTGAATTCTTAATTCATTTAACATGTGCATTATTGATATTGTCAAGCGGTCATTTTTAACCAGACTAGCATACGATACCTTAAAAAAAGTCCATTGCAATTTGGTTAATATAAATGATTTCATAGATGTAGTCTCATTTAAGAACAAAATTAGGTTTGTTTGAAAAGACCTCCTTTCTATAAAAACACATCACCAGGAATTAATTATCTTCTTTTACTCTATATAAACCAAATCCCATGTTAACTTTTCCTCTATTTTTTTCCTTGAATGGATGTCAGCCCAAAGGGTTGATAGTTACCTCAGTCATCCCACCTGTACTTTTTTAAATATTGGCACATACTATTCCAGGTTTCTGGAATTTTCCTGCTATTTTAGTATTTATCAAAATTGAAGCGCTCTTAAGCCAGCTGTTTTTTGAATGATCGGGTGCAAGTTATCTGGAGCTTGCTGCTATATACAGCCTCCTTGGCTAGTAATAGCACATCTGTATCACCTCTGTGGGAAGCCTGGGACAACTGTCAAATATCAAATCCCACCTACTCACTTGTACTCTAAGAATTCGCAAGCCCATCAATTACAGGAGACAGCTAGGGAAGTTCTGGACACACCCCAAAGCCACTAACAACCTACTCTCTCTTGGTCTCAGGAGAACTTAAGAGCAGCACTGGGGTGACTGCTCAGGACCTTCTAGCTATTTGCTGTGTAACTTCCAGGCTTGGGTGCCATGACCACATTGTGAACAAGTGGAACAATTTCTTGACATCGATCTAGGGGTCATCTGGGAGGTAGCACAGAAATGCTCTGTTCAACTGGAAAATGTAACCTTATTCTTGTGGGATACAAGCATGCAACTTACTTTCCAAATACAGACCAGAAAAAAATGGAATTCTTTGCCCTTTAGACATTATTAATTTTACCACCACCAAGAGTAGAGCTATAACATTGCTCCCATTTCTTGGTTTAGTTTTTTAACAAAGGTTTTCTTTAATTTTGCCTGATCCCTGCCAGTCATATGCAATAAACAGATGTTGTCCTTAGAGCAGGATCAGCTGTGCCAGGATGTGTCCTGGCACAGCTGATCCATTTCACTGGGCAACAAAGACATTGCCCACTGTCCCACTGGGTCAGGCTCAGGCTTCAGGGGCCTGATCCTGTGGGACAACTGAAAACAAGGGAGCCCTGGGATTCTCCATCTGTAGGAGTGTGCCTTGAGATAAGGAGTGACAATGTAACAGGTGCATGTGGGGAATCTTTTGCTGCAAGATTTCCAAGGAGCATCTCTGTAAATGGGGGAACCTTGGCAGATGACCCTGGAGATTCAGGGGCCCAATCCTGTGCCTCCCAAGAATTCCTCTGAAGGGACCTTACCTGAAAGGGAATTCTGGGGCATGAAGGATCAGACCCCTGAAGCCTTGGGAGCACCAATACAGAGCAGCTAGAGAGCACAAGCAACTCCAGGCTACCCATGTTCTTCTGCTATAATGCAAAAAGGCATCCCCTGCAAGTTATCAATTTTCTATACTTCCTACCTTCTAGTTATGACATTGATAAGTACAATTTGCTCAGGAAGGACAGAACAGGCAGGGGAAAAAGAAGGAAGCATTGCCCTATATATAAAGGATATGTATGAGTGTTCTGAAGTTCAGTATGAAGTGCAAGGTAGGCCTGTTGAGAGACTCTCAGTAAAGGTCAGAGCAGAAGGTAGCATGAGGGATGTCATGGAGTGCCACTACAAATTAAGGGAAGTCTCTTCTATATTGGCAAGGCTACTCTGTCCAGTTCTCAGCCCCACACTTCAAGAAAAATGTAGACAGATTGGAAAGAGTCCAGTGGACAGTGGCAAAAATGATTAGAGGCGGGGAAGCATGACTTTTGAGGAAAGGCTGAAATAACTAGGGTTATTTAGTTTGGAAAAGAAAAGGCTAAGGGGGTATTTGGTAATGGTCTTTAAATGCCAGAAGGACAATTATAAAGACTATGGAGATAGGACTATTCTCTGTGGCTGCATATCAACAATTCTAAAACCAATAAATGGTGTATTTAGTATAGAGTACCATCTATCCACCTCTTCCCCCCTTCACTATTATTCCTATATAGGTTATAATGAGAAATTTTAAATATTTCCACTATATGAATTGCCCTAGCAGGAATTAGTTATGTCAGCTATATCAAACTCATTCTCACTAACAAGAAATTCTAACTGCCTTTGCTTGGAACCTGGATTCCTACCATCAGTAAATAAAAATGTCTTCCCTAAACATCCTTTCCCAGGTTGGTTCAATTTGTTTGAGTCCGTACTCTATTTGGCTGCTTAGTACCATTTATCAGTATTACTAGTTTAGCATGACCCTTGCTGCTCCAACCCAGATCAATCCTTCCCCACTGTCAGACACAGACCACCTATTTAAGATGGCACTATCTCCCTCTGGAGTTTGGCTTAATATTCCAAAAAATCAAAACTTTCAAAGTCATAGCCATTGCAAAGCTACCAGTTCAATTCCAATATCTTCTCCCTTTCCTTGCTCACAAGTCTGGAAGGATGTCAGAGTAGCTCAAAATGATTATTTCTTTTGCCTGAAAGAAATTCCTGTCTCTGAGACAATCACCACAAACACTTCAGGATGTTATTTATCTTACTATTAAGTAGGAGTGGAGATTTAGTCTAAGTCCATTTACTAACTGTACCATGCTCAACCTGATTGTATTAATACATCATGAACCAAAAAAGGAATGGTTAAAAAAAATCAAGTATTCAGTATACTAGTTCTTTTATTTCATAGATTTCATAGACATTAGGGCTGGAAGGGACCTCGGAAGATCATTGAGTCCAGCCCCCTGCCTGAGGGGCAGGAAGTCAGCTGGGGTCATAGGATCCCAGCAAGATAAGCATCCAAATTTCTCTTGAAGGCATTCAATGTAGGTGCTTGAACCACCTCCGGTGGCAGACTATTCCAGACTTTGGGGGCTCGGACAGTGAAGGAATTCTTCCTTATGTCCAGTCGGAAAAGGTCTTGCAGGAGTTTATAACAGTTTGACCTTGTCATCCCTTGGGGTGCTCTGGTGAACAAATGTTCCCCCAGATCCTGGTGAACACTCCTGATAAACTTATAGGTGGCCACCAGATCACCCCTGAGCCTGAACTTTTCCAGGCTAAAGAGTTCCATAGCTCTCAGCCTGTCATCATAAGGTCTGTTTTCCTGACCTCTGATCATGCGTGTGGCTCTTCTCTGGACTCTCTCAAGCTTCTCCACATCCTTTTTTGAATTGTGGAGCCCAAAACTGGATGCAGTACTCCAGATGCGGCCTCACCAAGGCCAAGTACAACGGGAGAATGACGTCCCGGGATTTGCTTGAGGAGCATCTATGGATGCAAGCCAGCGTTTTGCTCGCTTTACTAGCTGCAGCATCACACTGAAGGCTCATGTTCATCTTGTGGTCAATCACGACCCCCAAGTCCCTTTCATCTGTAGTGCTAGCCAGTGTAGCACTGCTGAGCCTATAAGGATGCTGCAGGTTTTTTCTCCCAAGGTGGAGAACCTTGCATTTTTCGGTGTTAAACACCATCAGGTTCTTGTTCGCCCATTTCCTAAGCCTGTCAAGGTCAGCCTGGATTGCCCTTCTGTCCACAGGTGTGGATGCTTTATCTCAGAGTTTGGTATCATCAACGAACTTGGCCAGTCCACTCTGACTCCAATGTCCACATCATTAATGAAGATGTTGAACAATATAGGTCCAAGGACAGAGCCTTGGGGGACCCCATTGGTCACAGGGCACCACAACAATTGACTTCTGTCAACCACCACCCTCTGGGTCCAACCATGGAGCCAATTCCCCAGCCAGCGGATCGTGGTGGACCTGAGGCCACAGTTGGCCAGTTTTGCCAAGAGGTGATCGTAGGATACCAGATCGAAGGCTTTTTTGAAGTCAAGATATATGACATCAATCTCCTCTCCATTGTCCAGGTGATAGGTCACTTGGTCGTAAAAGGAAATAAGATTGGTCAAGCAAGACCTACCGGCAACAAACCCATGCTGGCTATCCCTCAGGATGTTGCTGTCGGCCAGTCTGTTGAGAATGGCCTCTTTAATAATCTTTTCTAAGACCTTCCCCGGAATAGAGGTCAGGCTGATGGGCCTGTAGTTTGCCGTATCCACTTTCCTCCCTTTCTTGAAGATAGGCACCACATTGGCCTTCTTCCAATCTTCAGGCACTTCACCAGAGCGCCAGGAGCTCTCGAAGATCCATGCCAGGGGTGGGCTATGATGCTTGCTAGCTCCTTGAGTACCCTGTGTAGATTGTCAGGGCCGGCTGACTTGAAGGTATCCAGCCTCTCAAGGTGTTCCTTCATGAGGTCAACATTGATGGAGGGCAGGGAATCTCCTTCACCCAGGCAGGGGTGTCCCATGGGACTGATGAAAGAGTGATGCAAAGTACCCATTTAATAGATTGGCTTTTTCCTGGGCACTGGACTTTTGTTAAATCAGTATTTTCCATATTTATCACATTTAGATAATGGATCACAATGAAGAAAAAAATAAAACCTTTTTTTCCCCACAGGACTGATTGTAACACATGGATTTATTTAAAAATTATACTTGAAGGCTTGCTAAATGTGCATTACAAGAAAGCAACATCAGTCACCTTTTATCTTAATGTTAGTAAGCAAGGGTTATGGCATTTTGAAATCCTAGAAGGCCATAAAATTTAGCCTCCAGTTTTGTAAAGAAAGTCTAGCTTGGTTTTTAGATCTTATCTGCTTGACTTTGCTATTCTCAAAAAAGGATGTTGGCTAATGTCCAGTTTAATTTATGTAATGTTTAGTTGTTTAGTTTAACATAATTGCAAACATGCCATGCATTCATAATTAAAACCTTGGGAAAATCTTGAGGCCTTTTCCCCGGTTTCATTACTAAAATGGGGAAGCAAACTTCTTTATAAGCAAAAGAGTTACTAATAAAATGCCACAATAAGAATCTACTGTAATTCAAATATAAGGCACTGCTGGAGCTCACTGGGTTAAAATCTATCCAGCAGCATTGCTAAGTAAATTACATTGTTACTTGTGTTACAGTCAACACAACTCCCTATCCTAAATAATGGGTGTGTCAGTCTAATCAGGGGAGTATGTGCTACTTTATACATGCTATATAAAGGCTGTAAGCACCCCCACAGAAACATAAATCATTCTCTTGAAACCCTGCTTCTCATCCCCCCAGACCATGAAGATGCAATCACTGCATTCTTCCATGAAGGTCTCCTGAAGTAAAAGAAACAAACAACCATAAATAATTATTGATCTCTGAATTCTAACACTTTACAGAGGCACTTAACCACTTTCTGCATGTACTTCAAGAACAAAAGTCTCTACATACCTGGCAAATATTTATTCTTACATTTAAAAATAACCAACTTATAAAATTGTCTGTCTGTGTCATCAAATATCCATGATCTCATGAGGCAATATGCTGCTTATATGTGTTCCTGGTTTCTAGGAACATACCATATGCTTGTTTTTCCCCACAGACAATATAAATTACTATAGGGATTGCAATAAGGAGAAACAATAACGGACAGTAAAAAAGGAAAATGAAATTCTGTAATATACTTTCTACACATCTGGTAGCACGCAAATCAAAATGTTAGTATACAGAAGAATATACTTCTCATAGACCAACAGGAGAATATTTCTCTCTCAAAAAAACCAATTAGGTAGACATTACATTGACTAAATATCTGCCGTTAGAATATATATGACCATGTTTATACAGCTCTCTTTTACAGCAACATCAATGCAATCACATAAATATTGTATAAATTTCCCTATAGGATGTACTTGATCACGATAAGTTTGACGCATGGATTAGGAAAAACTAAAACCCTTAGTTTAGCCCCTTACTAAACAGTTTGCTTTCCAATCAGAGATGTATTATTACTGCTGAACTTAGGTGAAACTATTCAGCTAAGTTTCATTCTGTCTTTGTCAAGTTTTTCCAATCTTTTCCACCGCCTCCATCAAAGACCAAACAAATAAATAAATAGTTTGTTCAAGTGTGAAATAGACATTGGACTTGAGCCTAATAAAACTTGTAGTACACAAAGCAAAATGGTAGATGCCTGCCAACAATTATGATGATTAACCTAGTAGGGCAAAGAAAGGAGAGGAAGAAATTACATAGATTTTACAAGGCCACCATTTCTTTAAAGCTTCTTTTATTGTTTTCATTTTCTATAGGTCAAGATCCATGATAGCTACATTTCTACAGAGCTTGGGAGATGTCTTAGGAAACAGCTGCACTGCATGAAAGCCAATAAAATTTATAAGAGGCAGAATTAAAATACAACCCCCTTCTAATGAAAGAAATAAAAGCAACCCTAGCCCCCAAATTCCTAGCATTACATAATGCACACGGTACAAAAAGAGATTAACATTTAAAGGTAATGGTTAAAGTCAACCAATCCTGGTGTTACAACTGAGTGAGACAAACAAACAACACACATAAAAAACCCAACCAAAACAATAGGTTTAAGAGGAATTAGAAGAGAATGTGGAGGTAACAGAGAAATACACAAGTAAGCAAAAAGGTGTATCATTTCAAATGCTGTAGGTATCAAATAATTCTGTTTTGTCCACAGTTTTACAAATTTCCTAGGTCACGGGAACCCATTACACTGCCCAACAACTTGGTATTAAAAGTTTTATTTCTAGTCAGACAGAGTCACTTTTGCAGCCACTACTGGGCCAGAGAAGAGTACTGAGAGCCATCACATGGGACACACTACTGATGATAGAGGCAAAGAAAAATGGCCTGGGTAACACAACCAGAGAGAAACCTTAGAAAGGAAATGTAGAAAGGGACAATGCCATACAGAGATGTTACTGGAGGAATGGGTCAATTGCATTCTTCCAATGAGAAGAGATGTGGTTTGGAGGCCACTGTACTTCCAGTCTCAGAGATCAATAATAGGTAACAAAGAACCAAACCCTCTTGGATGAATTACTCATTAAAAATAAGACATAAGATAAAAGAGATACAGGAAGAGGCTTCCACAGATTAAAATTAAGTTACTTAATGTTTTCCCAAACCAGCAACCAAGTTTTATCCTTTGTAATATTACCTGTAATCATTTTCCTGACTGTTGTGACAATGTTAGCAAAGGGGTGTTTGCACCTCTTTTAAATTATTTTTTTTCCAAATGTTCTCCCAGCCCCCATGAAATGATCTAGTACTGATGCTACATAAGGATGTAGATGACAGAGAAAAGGCAGATTTGTTAAGATTTTGCTTTTGGTTAGAAAGCCTGATCTCACCATCACAGTTTTGATTGTGATCACACTTGCTGATAAATTACTAAAAGGTGTCACTCAGCTCCCTTCCAGGATATTGCTGTTGCAGTTAGCTAGAGACAGATAGACCAAGACAGTGCTTGAAAGAGAGAGACTGATGGCTCTGTGTGCTGTTAGCATGAATAAAGACCCTCTTTGATAAAGTTACTCCTGCCTCAGTGAACTGAACCCACAACATGACAAAAGGGCTACCTTAAAACATGTCATTTACACTTGCTAAGTCTGCATCTGGTTTTCTGAACTGAAAAATGGCTTCCAGGTGCATCTCACATATATGCATTTCTTGACTTGCAACTGTAAGAAGTTAAAGGTGAGTTACTCCGCATTTTTCACTCCTTTGTGAAAAGCTTCTTTTCAAGCTGCTTTTCCACTCGTGTAACTCAAGTGATTTTATTGACTTTCCTCCTTATATGTACCACTGATATGTTATCATCAGCCCCTCCATCTGCCTTCGAACTGATGACTAAAAAATTGTCTCACAAAAGAAGCCCCAAATTTGCATGAGAATACACAGCCTTCAAAACTTGAAGGACTGGCAGAGCTCAAGTTTTGAGTTATTTGGGGGGATTCTTTATTTTTAAAAATGTTATGATCATTTGCAAATGTGTTAATAAAGAAACAAAGACACTCTAGTATGTTCAGAAATCTACTGCATTTACACAAATATAAAACAACGTTCCCCTCTGCCCCCAATCAACATGGGGCAAAAAGTCCCTCGTCTTACATTCGCATATAAAGAAACTGCATTAAATACATTATCAATCTCTGAACCACTGCTAAAAGCAGCATGTGCTCAGTAATGGAAACTACCTATGAAGCTGATTAAATTAAGCCAACACTAAGCATGACTCTAAAACACATGGCCCACATTGGGCAAACATGCTGATGGAAACCTTTTTTGGGGGGCCCTTAAAAAAAATGGGTGGGTGTTCCCTCCGCAGGGAACTGGTACTGGAGGTACTGCAATAATAGGCTAGCACTGGAGGGGCCAGAGCCAGACCTGACACCCTCCCCACCAAAAAGGTCAAGATGTTGATGGGAGCCTTTTTTGCCTTACAAATTTTATTAAAAACACATTTATTCTACATTTACAAAGCTACACATATTAAGCTTCCTTGTTTTATAGAAATAACTACATATCCAAAACATACAACTACATATATTAAACCCCTAAACAACATCCATCAACTTGCCACAAAAAACAAACCCTTACAGAAGTTTTTTTCCTTCAGCCAGAACCCCATGAAAAAACTATTACCTGTTACCTCCACCTGAAACTCTCTGTCCCTCCCATCAGTCCTCTCTGTTCCTTTAGTGAAATGTGTGTCCAGTCCTTTCTCCTCCACTTCTCCACCTCTCTCTCTCCAATCTCTTCCTTGTCCCAATTGAGGCAGAATTTGAGTTCATAAAGGCCCAGCTTCAGGCACTCTCTTTCAGTGAAAGCCAACCCCTTAAACACTCAGGCCACGTCCATATCTGATGTGGACATTTGGTTCCCAGGGACAAGCTGCAGCAGTGCACCTTGCACAACCGCTATTTCTCCCTGGGGAATGCCCATACCACATGTTCTTTGGCATGCGGTAAGTTACCCTGGGTGGGGTAGGAGGCTGGGGCCAGCACTGGGCTGGCCCCAGCAGCTTTACCTAGGGTCCTGGGGGCCTCCCAGGGCTGCAGCAGCTGCGATTCTGCTGCACAGAGCCTGGCACATGCATAGGCAGTGCTCCTTTGCAGCACGGAGAACATTTGAACGTGCAGTACATGGTGCCACAGACATGTTTGGGGTGCCACATACCACATGGCTGCAGTAATCTGGACACAGCCCCAGAAGTTTCTCTTTCCATAAACTAGTTTTAACACATGCCAGGGCTGCTTGCAGTGCGGCAGTACCAGTTCCCCCAGTCCAGCTGGGGAACAGGTATGAGGCCCTGGCAACATTGGAGGAAGAGGAAGGAGAGGAGGAAACCTCTGGAGAGGAGGCCAGTCCACGTGCACAACAGGCTGAAGAAGGCAAGCTGACCTGGAAGAAGAGACACTGGGTGCTTGTCATAGGTGACTCCATCCTGAGACGTACAGAGGGTCCCATCTGTCACCAGGATCCCATGTCACATGAGGTCTACTGTCTGCCCAGAGCGAGGATTCAAAATGTGATGGAAATGATGCCAGCCATTATCCGGCCCGATTACTACCCCATGGTCCTAATCCATGCAGGCACTAATGATGCAGTCAGGAGCAGCCCTGATCACCTGATGAAGGACTACCAAGTTCTGGGGAGCAAGATGAAGGAAACAGGGGCATAGGTGGTCTTCTCATCTGTCCTTCCAGTGAGCGGACGTGAATGATGCCATGAGACCTGCGGCTCCGGAAATGGTGTCTCAAGGTGGGCTTCGGCTTTTTGGACCACAATCTATACTTCAGGACAAGAGACATGCTCAGGTGGGATGCGCTCCACCTCTCCCACAAAGGTGTGTGTTCTCTTTCAGGTTGGCCAATCTCCTCCAGCGGGCTTTAAACTAGGCTCATCGGGGGGAAGGGGAAGATGAGGATGGAGAGAGCCACGGAACACCGAACCAACAGCCACGCATAAGAACAGCCCAGCCAAGATAGGCAATGAGCACAAGAAATACCCAGGTAAGAGACAGGGACCCAGATAGTCCTGGGATTAGGGGGGCGGTGCATACACCTCCAGGAGGCCTTAAATGCCTCTACACTAGTGCTCATAGTATGGGGAACAAGCAGGAGGAACTTGCCCTCCTCCTAGCTAACACTAACCCAGACATAGTGGGGCTCACTGAAACTTGGTGGGATCCAATGCATGACTGGGCAATAAACGTCAAGGGCTATAGGCTGTACAGGAGGAATAGAACAGGGAGAAAAGGTAGGGGTGTGGCGCTCTACGACAAAGATCAATGCAGGCAACGTAGGGCCCCTGCAAGACGCAAACGGTAATCTTGTGGCTACATCAGACAAGAAAGCTGATATTTTTAACAGTTTCTTTGCCTCTGTTTTCTTGAACAGGAACCAGGACATCCCACTTACCAGAGGAAGGGACAATCTCGGGGATAGCTCTGTCAGGCCTTCAGCCAGTGCAGATGTAGTTAGGGATCTTCTAGAAGGGCTAGAAATTTTTAAATCTGCAGGTCCAGATGCCCTCCACCCAAGGGTGTTGAGGGAGCTGGCAGGGGTCATCGAGGAGCCCTTGGCCCAGCTGTATGAGCATTTGTGGTCATCTGGCCAGGTGCTGGGGGATTGGAAACTGGCTAATGTGATCCCAGTTTTCAAGAAAGGGAGGAAGGAGGACCCAAGTAACTATAGGCCTGTAAGCCTCACCTCAGTATCTTAAGAAGATATTTGAGAGAATCATCAAGGAGCACATCTGTGGGGGGCCTACAGGGGAGATCATGCTCAGGGGCAGTCAGCATGGGTTCATCAAAGGCAGGTCCTGCCTGACCAACCTGATTGCCTTTTATGACCAAGTAACTAAATCCTTGGATGATGGTGTCGCTGTGGATGTAGTCTTTCTAGACTTTAAGAAGGCCTTTGACACTGTATCTCACCCCATCCTCATCAATAAATTAAGTGACTGTGGCATTGATGCCTACACAGTTGGATGGGTAAAAAATTGGCTGATGGGGTGCACCCAGAGAGTAGTGGTGGACGAGTTGTACTCAACCTGGCGAGATGTGAGCAGTGGGGTACCCCAGGGCTCAGTCCTCGGGCCCGCACTGTTTAACATCTTCATCAGCGACTTGGACGAGGTGGTGGAAAGCAAGCTGTCCAAGTTTGTTGATGACACTAAGATGTGGGGAAAGGTGGACGCACTTGAAGGGAGAGAGAGGCTGCAACTAGATTTAGACAGACTACAAAAGTGGGCAGACAAGAATAGGATGGGGTTCAACGTAGACAAATGCAGGGTGCTGCACCTTGGGAGAAGGAATCCACAGCATACATACAGGCTGGGGAGTTCCCCTCTTGAAACCACAGAGGGGGAAAGGGATATTGGAGTCATTATTGACTCCAAGATGAACATGAGCCACCAATGCCAGACCACAGCCAGCAAGGCCAGTCATACCTTGTCATGCATCCAAAGGTGCATCTCAAGCTGGTCCAGAGAGCACCCGCTTGGTGAGAGGGCAGCAGGATAGGCCCTATGAGGAGAGACTGAGGGACCTGAACCTGTTCAGCCTCAGCAAGAGGAGGCTGAGGGGGGACCTGGTGGCTGCCTACAAACTCATCAGGGGAGATCAACAGCAAATAGGTAAAGCCCTTTTCTCCCCAGCACCACCTGGGGTGATGAGGAACAATGGTAATAAGCTGACAGAGAATAGGTTTAGGTTAGAGACCAGAAGGCAATATTTTACAGTTAGGGTGGCCAAAATCTGGAACCAACTTCCCAGGGAAGTGGTCCTCGCCCCTACCTTGGGCAAATTTAAGAGGAGGTTGGACAATCACCTGTCTCAGGTCTTGTGAACCCAGCATTCATTCCTGCCTGTGGCAGGGGGTCAGGCTAGATGATCTGTTCTGGTCTCTCCTGACCCTAGCTACGATGAAACATCCTCAACAAACAGCACTGGGTCAGAGGAGGGGCAGACTGAAGTGCTCTGGGTCCATATACAAGGGGGTAAGGGGAAAAGGGACTTAACGGTATGGGCTCACTACAGGCCACCCAATCAGGGGGAAGAGCTGGACTGCAAATTCTCAAGTCAGCTCACGGAGGCAGTTAAGTCAAGGGACATGGTCATCATGGGTGATCTAAACTACCTAGACATCTGCTGGGAAGAGCAGTCAGCCAGGTCTGACTGCTCACTTAGGTTCCTAGCTGAGTTACAGGACCTCCACCTAACCCAGGAGGTGCACAGTCCCACCAGGGGAAATGCCTTGTTGGACCTGGTCCTGGCCACGGGTGATGACCTGGTGAGTGGACTGCGGGTCCTTGACCACCTGGGCGATAGCGATCATCGCCTGCTGGAATTCACTATCCAGCGCAGACTGTCAAAGGCCTGCAGCAAGGCAAAAGCCCTAGACTTCAGGAGGGCGGATTTCAATGAGGTAAGGAGACTAGTCAGGGAGGCACTGAGGTCCCAGAGGGGAGGGGAGTTGGGAGTCTAGGAAGAGGGGTCATTCCTTAAGGAGATTATCCTCCAAGCCCAAAGGGTGACAATCCCAATGTGGATCAAAGGGGGCAAGAGTGCTCAAAAGCCCCCATGGCTCACCAAAAGCATCCACAAAAGTCTCAAAGCTAAAAAGGAGATGTACACCTAATGGAAGGGAGGGGCCATCACCAAGAATGATTATAATTGCATTGCTCAAGACTGTAGGGGGGCTACTAGGAAGGCTAAGGCAGACATGGAACTGGAACTAGCGACCCAGATCAAGGATAACAAGAAGTCCTTTTTTATATACACAGGGGGTAAAAAGAAGGTATCAGGTAATGTAGGGCCTCTGCAGGGTATGCTAGGAAACCTGGTGGTCACACCAGATGACAAACTAACCTCTTTAACAATTTCTTTGCCTCCATCTTTTTGAGCAAGGACTGGAGCATCATCCCCACTGGGATTCCCAGCGGACCCAAGGAAAGTGCTGCCAGGCCTAGGGTCAGTGAGGACCTAGTCAGGGAACTCCTGGTGGGTCTAGATGTGTTCAAATCATCAGGCCTTGATGATCACCACCCCAGAGTTCTGAGGGAATTAGCAGAGGTCATTGCGGGACCCCTGGCACAGCTTTATGAGCACTCATGGTGCTCTGGCAAAGTGCCAGAGGACTGGAAAAGGGCCAATGTGGTCCCCATTTTCAAAAAAGGGAGGAAGGAGGACCCAGGAAACTACAGGCCCGTTAGTCTTACCTCGGTCCTGGGGAAGCTCTTTGAGAAAATTATCCAGGAGCACATCTGTGAAGAACCAGCAGGGGAGATCATGCTTAGGGGCAACCAACATGGGTTCATTCAAGGCAGGTCCTGTCAGACCAACCTGGTGGCCTTCTACAAAGAGGTCACAAAATCCTTGGATGCAGGTGTCATGGTGGACATAGTCTTTCTGGACTTTAGGAAGGCTTTCAACACTGTCTCTCACCCCTTCTCATTAAAAGACTAGGAAACTGTGGCGTCGATGCCTACACAGTCAGATGGGTTACTAATTGGCTGGAGGGCTGCACCCAGAGAGTGGTGGTGGATGGGTCTTTTTAGACCTAGAAGCATGTGGGCAGTGGGGTCCCCCAGGGCTCAGTGCTTGGGCCCGCACCATTCAACATCTTCATCAGCGACTTGGATGAGGGGATGAAAAGCACCCTGTTCAAAGTCATGGATGACACTAAGATGTGGGGAAAAGTGGGCACGCTGGAGGAGAGGGACAGACTGCAACTAGATCTAGACAGGTTACAGGGGTGGGCAGATGAGAACAGGATGGGATTCAATACTGACAAGTGCAAGGTACTGCACCTGGGGAGGAAGAACCAGCAGCATACCTACAGGCTGGGGAACTCCCTTCTAGTCAGCACAGAGGCAGAAAAGGATCTTGGTGTCATATTGATTCCAAAATGAACATGGGCAGCCAATGTGGGGACATGGTCAGGAAGCCTAACTGCACCTTGTCATGCATCCACAGATGCATCACGAGCAGGTCCAAGGAGGTGATCCTCCCCCTCTATACGACACTGGTCAGGTCGCAGTTGGAGTACTGCGTCCTGTTCTGGGTGCCGCACTTCAGGAGGGATGTGGACAGCATCGAGAGGATCCAGAGGAGGGCCACTCACATGATCAGGGGCAGCAAGGCAGGCCCTATGAGCGGAGGCTACGGGACCTGAACCTGTTCAGCCTACACAAGAGAAGGCTGAGAGGGAATCTGGTGGTTGTCTACAAACTGACCAAGGGGGACCAGCAGGCTATGGGAGAGTCCCTGTTCCCCCAAGCACGGGTATAAGCTGCACCCACGTATAACCCGCAGAAAATTGTATTTTTGTAAATAAGTCTGTGTAACGCCGCACCCATGTATTCCCCGTGGTGGCATATACACGGGGAAGTGGTGAAGCCCAGCCTGCCCTGGCCCTGACACCCACAGCAGCGGTGGTGTAGCCTGGCCTGCCTGGGCCCAGCGGGTTGGTGACGCAGCTGGTCCCGGCCCCCGCGGCAGCAGCGGCACAGTCCGGCCTGCCCGGGCCCAGCTGGGAGGCAGCGCA
>NW_005842665.1:175576-196818 GCF_000455745.1 Alligator sinensis | reverse complement strand
CCTGCCCGGGCCAGGCGGGGACACGGCGCAGCCAGCCCCAGCCCCGGCCCTGGCTCCCCGTGGGGAAAACAAGTCCGCCGATAGCCCGCACCCCTGTATAGCCCTCACCCATCCATTTTTTTTCTAAAATTGCGTATACCCTGCAGGATATATGCGCGAAAATACGGTAACAGCCATAAGTGGACCAAGAGTAGATTCAGGCTAGCTATCAGGAGGCACTACTTTACAGTCAGGGCTGCTAGGATCTGGAACCAACTTCCAAGGGAAGTGGTGCTCGCTTCTACCCTGGGGGTCTTTAAAAGGAGGCTAGATAATTACCTAGCCGGGGTCGTTTGACCCCAGCATTCTTTCCTGCCCATGGCAGGGAGCCAGACTTGATGATCTGCTCAGGTCCTTTCTGACACGACCTACTATGAAACTATGCTACTAAAGTCTTTAAGAATGTTTCCTCTGGTGCCTTTGGTCTGAGTCTGTACAGTATCATCTCCCACATGAATGACAGTTTTATTTTGGTGACACTCAGAAGGAGGCGCATCCTTTTCCACACCCACCCTTTTTGTATATGTACACCCCCAAAATGTCCCACTGTTTCTTCTTCCCCACACCTCTCCCTTGGACACCTTGAGGAGCTCATCAAGCCCCACCTATGTTGCACTTCTCTCACTGGCAAGATACTCCTTACAACATCTACACTAGGTCAGCATGTTCACCTTTTAGTTGTTTACCTGCCACAGCTCCCCACACATTCTTCACTTGTACTTCCATGAAGTTTCCCACCAGTACCATCCTGTCTCTCTCCCTTACTGCTTTCAGCAATTTCTTATGATCCTTCAGGACCTCCAGCCCTACCTTTCCTATCTTATACCTCTACATGAATCCCTCCATGCTGATGTAATGAATTGGTGGCTGCCAGGCCCCTAGACTCTTCAAAGATGTCTGATATACTCCCCATTTCCTCAAAATTGCAGCTGCGTGAAATTGGGTGATACATGCTGCTTTGTCCTCTCCTTTGGTTACTGCCTTGAAAATCATGCTTACATATTTCGCATAGAGGAACAATCCCAAATCAGGCAGCCCCCACCCCTCCCATCTCTCTTGTTTTGTACAGTTCAGCTGTAGCCCACCTAACTCTTTTGGCATTCTAGAAGAACACACATATTATCCTCTATACTTTTCATTCATGGATTCATAGAAGTTAGGGTCAGAAGGGACCTCAATAGATCATCAAGTCCGACCCCCTGCATAGGCAGGAAAGAGGGCTGGGTTTAGATGACCCCAGCTAGATGCCTATCTAACCTCCTCTTGAAGACCCCCAGGGTAGGAGAGAGCACCACCTCCCTTGGGAGCCCATTCCAGACATTGGCTACTCTAACTGTGAAGAACTTCTTCCTAATGTCCAGTTTTGCTATCTGCCACTGCATCAGGGAATCCAATTCCTGTATATACTGTAGAATAAATCAGCAGTAACATAGCCTTAAATGCCACCACTTTTCCAGCAAAGGACAGTGTCCTTCCAGACCATAACCAAGATATTTGCCACAGGCTTGCCATTGTCACCTTTTCCCATGCTGTATTACCTTTCCCTTTGGTGCCCATCAAATCCCTAGCACTCTGATTTCTCCCTCTCTTATTTGAAGGCCTAACTTCTCTAAGTCCCTCCAGTTCCCCACTCCCATTATGGTGCTTTTCCATTTATTTAGTTTAGCCCCCATTGCTTCTCCATACTCTGATGTATGCTTTAGCACCCTTTGCACTGAATGTCTATTTCTAACTACTACATTTATATCACGCCTAGTATGCATTTTACCTCACCCCATCCCAGTATCTATACTGATTATGACCTTGTCTTTTCTTATTCTTTGTGCTAATGGTTCCATGCCACATACCAATCGTAGTAGTAACAGGGGGCACCTTTGTCTCCCTCGTATGGCTTTTAAAGGCCCTGTGGCCCCAGCTCCCTCAAATCTTTAAAAGAAAGAAATCATCAAGAGCAGATAGACTGCCTATGGAATTTTGTGAGAAGTTCTGAACATCGATAGGGATGGATATAGTGAAAGTGTTCAAAGAAATAGCAGAAACAGGAGAAACAGGGAAAGACTGCCACACGGGTGCCAGGCGGGGGAAATTCCCACTGCCCCCCACTGTGTGGAGAGGCTCTGCCATGAGCCCACAGAGGTCCTGATTGCTGCTTCCAGAGCACATTTTTAAAGTGCCAGGACTAGGCTGGGGCCAGGCGGGGGATGGGGGCTTCTCCTGCAGTTCCTTGCCCCCCCCCCCCAGCACCTGGGGACAGGCAGGCACAGCCAGAGGAACCATGGGAGAACCTGCAGCCACCTGGCTGTGCCTGACTCACTCCAGCCAACTTGAATCTCTGAATCAGCACCGAATCGTCAATCCTGATTTGGCCAAATTAAAGGGGACAATGATTCAAATCACCGAATCGAATCACTGTCCTCTGCATCTGCCAAATCTGAATTGAATACTTCCTTATTCGCACAGGCCTACCTGGTACTGCACATACTTGGGTCTTCATGTATTATATTCTTGAGGTTTTTCCTCATCCTCAAACCTTTAAAAGAAGAAAATCATCAAAAGCAGATGGACTGCCTATGGAATTTTGGGAGAATTTTTGAGCATTGATAGTGAAGTATTCAAAGAAATAGCAGAAACAGGAGCAGCAGGACTCTGAGGGCGGGAGAAGACCGAGGGAGAAGACAGAGGCAGAAGAAGAAAGAGGCAAAAGGTAAAGTAGAAACTGGGGCTGTGGCACATGCACTCCCTCTCCATGGTGAGGGGCATGTAGCGCTTGTGAAGGTGGTGTTGTTACTGGTGCTTCTGTACACTGCTCTGGTCTTACCCACTTCTGAGTGTGTCACCCACAGGATCCAGAGGGCCCTGTGTGTTTTATTCTGGGGCTCCAGATAGAAAAAGGTCTCTCAGAAGACCTTGTACAAGGACAAGAGGGCCAGGGGCAGGGGCATGCCAGACATCCTCCCATTCCTGTGGGCCAAGTATAAGAGCCTAATCTGCAAGCTGGTGATGGACACAGGATCCAAAACCACTTGCCTCATGAGATGTTTTGCAGGTCACATCCTGAGACACTAGGGGAATTCACCCCAACCAACCATAGACCATGGGCTCACCGTGGTTCTACGAGACACTGAACCAGTGCCGCAGCATATATGGCCTGCAGAGCATAGGCCCAGTGACCATGAGAAACCACAAGAGGATCCAGGAGACACTGAGGCTGAGGAACACCTGTTTCCTGTGGACCTGCTTCCAGGCGACGCATGCCAGGCCATGTGGAAGCGCATGGACCACAAGGATCTGCACAAAGATTACAAGGACCTGAACTGGCTCATAGCCCACCAAGCTCTACCAGTGAGGGCGCAGAGACATAGAGCGGGGCAGTTGGGCAAACCCAGCTGTCCATGGACCAACTGCCACAGAGCCACAGAGATGATCAACCACCTCCTCTGGCTCTGCACCTGTGCCAAAGAGGTATGGAAAAGTATGAAACAGCTATGTGAAGTGGTGACCAGCATCCACCGGCTAACCAAAGAAGCAGCGCTGTACGAGAACCTCGCCAAACATCAGGGAGCCCATCATTCTGTTTCAGTCAGTTTGCATCCTGCGTCAGGAGGACCCTGTGGAAGGCCAAGAACCTCCTGTTGTACAGGCAAATGAACATAGAGGTAGTAGGCTACGTGAAAATGGCTCTGAGCAAACTCCAGACCTACTACCAGAAATCGGTAGTGGAGGATGGAGAGGATGCAGCCAAAGCCACCTGGCACAGAGATGTGTGGCACAGGATCATCCAATGTCCCCCAAGCAGAAAGCAGGGTGGTGATAGTGAAGAGGAAGAAACAAGTGGAACTGAGGATAGTGACAGTGACAGCAGCAGCAGGTCCTCCAGCAGGAGCTGGAGCGACAATGATGGAGATGACACCTGAACTGAGTATGTGACCCCACAAGCAGTGTGGGGTTGGAAGGGAAATGTTACCTGGTCTGAGGGACCAGGATTTGCTTGTTTGTTTTGTGTGTGTTGCACATGATGTGGCTATTGTAATGGGTTCCTTTGTACGGGTGCGTGGGTTCAGTTTTTGTAATGGGTGAGGGTTTTTCTTTACGGTGTGATACTAGGAGTGTAGTTTTTATATATATATATATATATATATATATATATATATACACACACACACACACACACACACACACACACACACACATACACACACACACCCAAAAAAAAAGTAGTCTAAGAGGAAACACCATGTATCTGGGTCTACGAAGGCAGTTTTCCTTAAGCATTCCCAGGGATAACTGTTCTTCTGGCATGGTTTAGTAGCTGCTGAGGTGTTGGGGCTTAAAGCCCACTTTATGGAAAAAGGAGGCTCCTCCCTAGCTTGCTTGTGGTCATATGGCTGAGGGCAGGCAAAACTTGGGGGCATCCAAACCCCAAGTCTCCAGGCTTAGGCCTGTATGTAGGATGTCTGCCAAAAGACTTTGGAAACATCTGAAGCTCCTGGTGGGGGTAGAGGATGTTTGCTGGTTGTACGGCCACTTATGGTTCTGGACTGACTCATGAATTTGGACTTGATTTGGGTGACTTAGCTTGGAACGTGAAAAATTTCTTTTAAAAAAATGTAGTCTCTCTAAGTAGCTATAAAAGTACTGATTAAAAGTGTGTTTATGGAGTACCTGTGCTAAAACTTGCCACAGTTTCATAAAAAGGTAAAATTCATCATTTCTGGGTGAACTAAGTCTATGGGTACTATATGCAAATTGCTACAGCTATATTTATTTTAAGGTCATTTTTTTTTCAAATGTGTTCCTCACCTCCATGTGCCCAGGGACAGATAGTAAGAAGAGGGGAAGGGGCTACAGGGGGGAAAAGTTGAGGGGCAGAGAGAACAGGGGCTCCCTGACCTCACAGATTTTAGCTATAGCAGTGTGAGGGGGGACAAATTCAAGGCAAACTTCCAATAAGTATATTTTATACCTAGAAAATCATATCAAATTTATAAATTTTCCATATATAGAACCTAATATTTGGGAGTTTCTCTTCTATTTGAGTAAAGTATCTGCTGCTCCTACCATTTTGGCTGTGGTGCCTAAAAGACAAGATGCATTTCTGACTGATTGTAAAACAAAAACCACAATGATGCCCAGAGCCTGATGAGGGCCTGACATTAAAAAAGTACAGATTATCATGTCTGAGGAAACATTTAAAATAATTTAAAAATTAATCTTTCCAACATGACTTCTCTTATACAGTAGGTCTGGATAGAAAGTATTTTGGAGATTAGGCTCTCTCACTGTGTAAAAACACTGAATGTGTAAATTAATACTCAGGATGCTTCTTTTGGTTCACAACACAGATAATATTTCAGCACTGGGAATACAATGAGAAGGCTGACTCTATCTACATGTACACTGCATATTTCATAAACAGGGATTTGGGAAAGGTTCTTTTATTTTTGGCCTGCACATTTTTTTAGAATGTGAAAACAAAATCTGTGAGTTATTCAACAACTACAACAACAACAATTTCATTGTACAAAGATAGAGGGTTAAAAACTATGCAGAAACCAGAAAATAATTATGTATTAGAAATATCTTAAGAATTTCCCTATGGTACTTAATCAATGTCTGAATATAAATAAAGAACTGATTAGCAAGATTGTAATTAATGACCCAAAATAAATTTAACCAGTTATTTAAGAAACTAGGTCCCTACTAGGATTACAACATGATTGACAAGATATAATCAAATCTTCTTTTCATAGGTCGGATTTAACTGATCATGAAACAGAGGAAGAAGAACTTATTCTATTTTTTTTTAAACAAAATTATCAGCTTCTTAAAACAATTACTAAAGGCATGCTGCACTTCTCTAGAATTGAGCTTTAAGCTCCAAGAATGGAATTCTGTGCTACATCTCTAAAAGGAATTGAACAGAACTGGTAACACGGTGGAATTAGAGTGGGGTGTTGGACAATACTGAGTTTAAACCTCATTTGGGCACTCCCAATCCTGTACACCAAGACCCCTGGTCGACTTCATGCATTCCCCCCTCCCCCTGCCCCCAGGTTCTCTAAAGCAGCATCAATAAGCCAATTATCCATATGATTCCGGCAAATGTTGACATGCAACCCTGCAACCCAGTATCCAGTTCCCAATCTTCTCTACCCATACTCCCAGTACTGAAACAAAAAACAATAGAGAAGATTATAAAAATGTGATATATAAAACCCTGCATAAATCAGTAAAAAGAAAAGGAAAAAAAGATTGCATACCTGCAAGTACCAGAGGAGAAAAGGGGAAAGAAAAAAGAGACAGAAGCTCTTTTTAACTGCTCTTTGCAACAATGACAGCAGAAAATCAGAAGGACTTTTGCCACAGAAAACATTACTAGATGACTTCACCTTGTAGTTAAATAAATGTGAATAATACGACATCACTAAATGGATAATTCATCTGCTCCTAACTTCATACACTATTTGAAATTGCTGATAAAGAAAGTGCACACATCTCTAAAGATGCTGTTCCTACAACTTTATTCCTGTTCATGCATGGTAAAGTAGATATCTAATTATGCTAATAAAAAGTGTTAAATAAATCAATTAGAAGACATTAGCTTATGAAAATATAAATATCAAGGCATTACGTATTTATATTCCAAACTAAGGATTAGGAAAATAGCCAAATTATTCATCTAGTTTTTCCATTTAAAAATCCATCAACTAAAGGGATACCTTTATGTTTATGGAATATGGGGCAGTTCTGTCACAGTATCTAAGTCCCATTAATAAACATGTTTTTAGCATGCATTAACATTTCTTAACTGACACTAGTGAAATGACCCTGAATGAAAGATAATTAAATCTTTTGACTTTCACTTCTCCCTTGTCTTCTACTGTATGGAAAACATAGTTTGAACATTATTCTCAAATAATCAAATATTATCAAATTAATTGTTTTAAAGAGGTTTCCCCTTTGTCTTCATAACACCAAACAAAGTAAGCAAAGAGTATTTAAGTCATAATACTGATTTAAAAAGTAACTGCATGATGAAATCCAGTAACCAGAAGTACCTTATTCTACAATTATACACTATTAGAATCATCAAAAGATGATGATATCTGGTGGCTAAAACCACTGAGCTGGGGTATCAGTCAAAAATAACACTACTTAACAAACTAAATTGACACCTTCTAATGAAAACCTTCTTTGAAGAAACCTGGAAGGAGTGATAGGAGGGGCTGGGAAACAGGAGTTTCTTCCACACAATAAATCACCCATAGAAGAGATATGGCTGGGCTAAGATCCTCAGTTTGTCCCATGAAAGAAGCAAAAGATTCAGCATCTAGAATCTACGGATCTTACAAGTCCAGCAAAGACCAGGCTCACTTCACAATTCCTTATTTAACTGTGCATCCCTCTATTCTTTTGGCCTTCATTAAATAAGGGTACTCCGAGGAGCAATGGACTTCTACAGATTTCCCACTGGCCTTAGGGAAGGATGCCATGCAACCCCACCTATTACTACACTTCCCAGGACCACTGAGAGCTCCTCAAATGGAGGGGGTCTGTTTAAGAACCTATCATCCCCTGACCTAGCTATACCTTCCATGAAAAATAAGAAGACTAGAAGGTATGGAGAATTGTCATACAGATCTGGAAGAAGACTCCAGCCCTATGTTTGGGCAAAGCTAATGTTCTTCAAGCTTTTGAAACTAAATCAAATAGGCTAAGTAAAGACAGTCAAAAAGCCCAAGGCTGAATCAATTCAGTCTTTGCAGGTTAGTCTAAGGAGCAAAAATTAAATTGAAACAAGTGAACAGACATTTACCTTTGATTCAAGAAATGCAGCTACATCCCTGAAGTGGCTCAGGCCAGAAGCCAAGGGGGGCTAAAGCCTCTCTGGCTGTGTGTTTACTCCCTCTTCCTGCTGCACCTTAGGTCTCTGGGATTTGCAGTTCAGAATTACAGCAGCAAGACTCTGCAGGGTTGCTTCTCCCTGCTTCCAGGTGCCTCTGGGATTTGTAATCCACAGTCGAAGACAGCAGTAAGTTTGAGCAGGGAAAGCAGTGTTTAACCCCCTTCCCTGGCCCCAGACCCTAGCCTGGGTTTGCTTGGTGGGAGGCAGTCCTCCCCCTGTAGGCTTCGCTGCATCCCCAGCTGGGTTTGCCCCCTGCCCTCTTGTCAGCCAGCCCTCACTGCTCTAACTAAGGAGCAGAGGGGCGGGGCCAGCCCTGCTCTCTGGAGCAGACAGCACAGTCCAGCCTAGGGATGGAAAGCATGTTGGGATGCTGGGGGACTGTGATTTAACTTGAACCAGGAAGGGGTCTGGAACAGAAGTTTCATCAACCGGTTTGACCTAAATCAGTTAAGTCCGATATTACATTCAACTAGGTTTATCTTAAACCAGGTTCAGACATTTTGAACCTGGTTTATGTGCAATGAGCTTCTGTCCTGTTACAGGTTTAAACCAGTTTCTGATCACTTACACCAGTTTATGTGTAATTTCTGTCCCTAGCCATACAATTCAGTTCTAATAAAAGGAAACAAAATGCCTCTCTAGAAAGTAGAAGCACATGTCAGATTACACTGTTTTCACCAACTTAGAAATACACATATCAATAATACTTTCAGAAAATAGCCAGAGTGAAGCAGACCTTGCACACCTTTTACAGTGTTGTTTTCTACTTAAATTTTGATAAGAAGGATGCACAGGGGATCACAAGATGGTCTGAGGAGACCAAAACGATTGGGAACCAGTTTCAGGTAGCTCTGTGTAAATTTGTTCACCATCTGTTTCACATAAGTCTAGGATGACTCCATTTACCAATTTTTGAGTGTCTGTAACTTTTTTAAATGTTTGATATCAGTTTGGTAAATCTGATAAGAGCTTTAAATGAAGTGTACTACTAATCTTAAGATAGCTAAAAGTATATCAAGAAAAAAAAAAGAAAGCTAGAAGGGAGGCAAGATATATGAACGGAGAGGTTAAAGGAAGCACAGTAGGGGGGGCCATGGAGGGGAGACCCATAGTGTGCAGCTTGGGGAGAGCATGGGGGAAGCTGTGCAGCCTGCGCTCCTGCTACCTGCCCCATACACCAGCCACTTGCCTGCCCCACTCCCCCCCACCTCCCACCACTTATTTTCAGCTCTGGATCCAGCCCCTCTACCCCTGAAGCTGCCCCTGCTGCTTCTATCTGGCCAGGCTGAGCTGTGGCTAGGGCCAGGGCCAGAGCAAGGACTGTGCTGACTGCCCCAAAGCTGGAGCCAGAGATACTGAAGAAGGTAAGCAGTGTGGGAGGGTGAAGGGGCAGTGCAGGTGGTGGGGGAACTAGAGGAAGGTGGTGCAAGGGACACGTATAGGCACAGGGGGCAATAAGGGCTGGTGGTAGGCAGGTAGGTGGCAGTTGGCAGAGTGGGAAGGTGACAGAAAAGTAGGTACAGACACAGGGAAAGCAGGCAGGGAGAGCAAGGGGTGGAAGTCTGTCCTCTTGCTCCCCACAGTGGCAAGGGGGACAAATTTAAGATGACCTTCCAAAAATTAGATTCTAGACATGGAAAATTATAACAAATTTATACACTTTCAATCTACAGAATCTATTCACTACAGGGATCACTTAAATTCAAAGTTATCTTGGATATGGCCAAATACAGTAGTCTTGGTTTATGATACAAGAAACCTGCACTACAAGTTAGTTGTCTATGAATGATGGTACGTAACAAACTAATCCAATTTTCATGGAAGTCATTTTAAAGCTTTAAAATAGCTTTCTTCTTTATAATGAATTAGTGTTCTTTTGGTATTTTTTTATAATAGCACCACACAATATAACACATAGCAGTACAAACCCTCAAAACGGGATCACACTCTAGGCTTTTTTTATTTAAAAGATCATTGACTATATCTGCTTGTATTCAGGCCTTAATTCATTTTCTACATAAAGAGGATAACTACTCAAAGTTACATAAGCAGTGTAACTATATTTCAATTAGCTATGCATCTAATTTATAGATTTAAATTAGCAGGCTCTCCGTTTCATAACTGTAAACAGACAGATGGGAAACTGATGTGTCAAAAGGCAGAAAGTTGTTTAGAAGAAAATAAAGTAATGCCTAAAATACATACACCTTTGAAATACTACTTAATCAAGAAAAACAACATTGTTCTTAAGGATTCAGCCAGCAAAATCAAGACCCTACTCTACTGGTTTCTTTTTTGTTTGTTTTTTTGGAAGAATGAATAAGAGACAACATATAGACTTATGGGACAGTGGAATTAGAAATCTTTTTGTCCTTGACCACGAAGAGAGGTGAGAAATGATAAAATAGGCTTTGTTTTTTTTAAGTACTTAATGGAATCAGAAAACTTTCTATTAGCTAGATTCCAACCTCTACACCAAGCCCTTGTTAAGTATAATGGGAAGAAAGACAAAGGGAATACAGTAGTTACATGCCTGAGAATAATTTGCATTAAGTAGACAGGATGGGAGACACTAGTCAAGGCAGGACTACCCAAGAACTACCCAGAAGAGCTTGCTGTGCATGAGAATTAAAAGGTTAGTGAGAGAGAATTCTGAAAGATTAGCAAGGTACTGCTTTGCTGCAAGAAGAACTCTCCATTTTCTTTTTAGGGTTTTTTGAGGGAGGGAAGAAGGATGAGTGTCAAAAAGGGAGAGGAGATGGAAAAAGGCTTCAAGTAATTTCCAAAAACTTTTGTTTACATAGATCTGAAGTCCTAATTATAGTGAGGAGAAAAACAAATGTATGGAAGTCTAGCAATAGACGTTATAGAGATGTTCCCTAACACAGGAGGGTATTGGAGAATGTTCTCTATATTAGAGCGTAGCTAGTTAGAGAGAGGCAAAGGGTCTGCAGACGTTTGCCAACTGCTGCACAATTAAAGTTTTGTATTTAGTTCTTCTCATTCATTTTTGCCTGTGTTTCCTGAACCTGATAATCACTGCATAGTGTCAGAATGGCAAATAAGAAAGAACCTGAAAAAATATGAGCTCCACACTGAACAAGAAGTTGGAAACTAAGAGTAAGTGTAGCAATGCATCCATGTGGAGGGACAAAAGCCTCTGTAAGAGATATTCTTGCACAAAAATAGTCTACATAAAGGAACAGTTAGTTATGGTCACTTCCACTTGCCACAGTCACCTCCACTTGCCCTTCTATTGCTTGATAATACAGCAGAGAACTGGAAGGCATTCAAATAAAGATTTGAATGGTACCTCGTAGGCATAGGAGAGAAGAAAAATGAAACGTCAAATCTTCTTGAATATTGTAGGGGAGGAAACCCTGGCTATTTATAACAACTTTATTTTTGCAAAGGGTCAAAATATGAAATTAAGTAAAATATTGTCCAAATTTGAGGAGTAAAGTATGCCAAAAAAAGAATGAGACCCTTGAAAGACACAACTGTTTACAAATGTAAAACCAAATAACAGGAGAAAGTATAGATCAGTTTGTTGTTGAATGAAGACACTGGGTGCATCTACACATGCATCTTTTAAGCAGGCCTTGCCTAAAATCTTCATTTTTAGCGCACATTAAGAGTGTGTGTCTACACGTGCTTTATGCAGGTATCAAATTTAGGCGCAAATAGCTAAGTTGCATTAGCGCACATGTAGATGCACTAATGCACATTAATGTAATGCACGTCAATAGATAGACACCATGTTAATGCGCATTAGCGTGTCTGCGCATGCTCTGATTCAACTTGGCTATTTACGCCTATATTTAATGCACCTTAATGAGCATTAGCACATACATGTATAGATGCATACCTAAATTGCCTTAATGCACCTTAAGCAAAGGCGCATTAAGGTTAAGCATGCATAAATACACATGTAGACATAGACATGACCACTGAGTAAGAACTGTGCTTTTAGGAACTTGGCAAAATCACTGTTAGATAGGATTATTTGTGGCATGGAAGACACTGCATTACAAAAAAGGCTATTACATGAGGGAGAATTGTCCCATGAAAAAACTATCTGAATTTATAGGGCAGCAGAAACCATGAAGGCCCAGGCTTCAGAGATTAATATAACAAAAGGGGTCATCCATGCACTAGACATGAGACAATGTGGTCAAAAAACTGCCTCACAGGATGCTGAGGGAGAGAGCACAAAAAGAAAGGCGTACTGCCAGTGTGGAAGGCAACATGGCTCCAAAAGTTGTGCTGCATTGCGTTTTGAAAATTCTGTTATAACTGCAGTAAGAGGGATCATTTTGCCAAATGCTGCACATCCCAAGCACAGAAGCCTCAAGTTTATACAGTTAAGAGTACTCCAAAGGAGTTTTTTGTAAATACAATGGAATCAAGTTAAACAAATGAAAGGGACTGGATTTTGATAGTAGAAGTGCATGGAACAATGGTTTATTTAAATTTGACATTTGAGTGCAAGTAAATATTTAACAGACCATAAATATAGAAAATTAAAACTGAGACCAAAGATGGCCCCAACAAACATTACAATAACTAGCTGTTTAGGAACAAATAGACCAGTGAAAGGCAGATGGAAAGCATTCAACATAAAAGAGTATATAAAATCCCATATATTGTGGTGCTGTATTCACTTGATTCCAGGACAAGGTTTTTTCCCGTGTAACATGGTGGGGAAAGCCTCTTTTCTTAGAATTGTGTATGAGGGCAATAGGGGGAGCAGGCAGTGCAGCTCAGGCTCCAGGCCCTACCCAGGGTTGGGGTTGTAGTTGTAGCCACCGCCACATCTGCCCTCACATCTACCTGCCTGCCCCGCCTCCTGGGAGGAGAGGGAGGGGGAAGCAGAGGCATTGAGGAAGGTGGAGCAGAGGGGAAAGGAAGGACTCAAGGCTATAGGGGGGTAGGCAGAGAGCAGAGACAGCAGGGGAGCAGGAACAAGCAGCAGGCAAGCTCAACCTCCCCACACCATTTGTATCCCCACTGCTTGCCCCACCTGCAGCAGTGGTGGGGATGAATTATAGCTGACCCTCCAATAATTAGATTCTATACATGGAAAATTATAACAAATTTATAAATTTCCCATATATAGAATCTAATTGTTGGGTGGGGTGTTATCTTAAATTTGAGTAAATATGGCTTCTATGGCCATATTTTGAGTCTAACAATTTGTGAGAAACTGAATCTAGTTAAGTGTTTGCTTGCAATACAAGATAATAAATGCATGTCTCCTAGTGATCCTCTTTGATATTATGGCCTGAATCTGGACAATTTTCTTAGAAAGAAACTAAATATTCCAGTACACAAGAAACAACCTTATCTATATGGGAAGAAATACACCTATGGACATACTATCATCCAGAAAAGAGGAAATCAGACTTAGTGGCACGTAGCTGATGAACTTCATGCTAGGTCGAAAAGTACAGCTGCCAAAACTGCAAATGAAAGAGAACTGGTTAAGAAAAAGCAGCAGTGTTCCATTTAACATTAAGAATGACAGGATTTCTGATCTCAAATGTACTGCACCCAAAGCGGCAGCGGGATCCCAGTGTAAGGACTCAAAGCTATCATGACTTAAAGGAAAAGCTTCCCTCCAAAAAATAAATGGAAACCAAGTTTGATACTTTATTAGTCTAAGAGAAAACTGAAACTTCCTGAATGACTTACAGAAACTTGCTAAACTGTAGGAAAAGGTGAATAGGAAGGTGAGTGGTAAAGAATCAGTTCAGAATTACATGCTAGTAACCTCTCATCTATAGATGGGTAAATGTTTGTGTTAATTGATTTTTGAGTCATAAATGTATAGGTAAGGGGGAAGATGTAGTGATAGAAGTTATAATTTAGAGATGCTCCCTAATATAGGAAACTGAGGAAGTTGAGAATTGGAAAATAGTTCCTATTATGAAGTTGTTATCATCGGCAATCCCTCACAGTTGAGGATGATCACTCCCACGGGTCAAGTAAACAGTAGTATATGAGTCTGCTGATGACTAAGAGGGCTGATCCTAGAGCTGCAGACTCTCTGGCAGACGCCACAGGTGATAGTTAAAGAGAGGTGTGAATCACAAATTTCTCAGTCTTGTTTCCTTTCCTTCCATTTCTGTCACTTTTCTGCCTCCAAGGTGACATGACTTTCCTCAAAGCAAGATGTACCTTTTCTCACAAGGTGCTCCCATGTAGCCCTGTGCTGGGCTAGTTTTTCCCAATTTGTGAAGCCAGTGACCCACTTCTTTATGTTTAACTTGAGGGTGTCCTTGAAGTGTTTCCTCTGGCCCCACATGTCCTTTATCCTTGGCTGAGTTAGGGATACAGCAGTTATTTTGATAAACATATATCAGGCATGTGCACACAATGCTCTGTCCACCATAGCTGATGTTGAACAATCAACACTTCCATACTGGTGGTGTTAGTGTTAGTGAGGACACTGGCTTGTATGTGATGATCCTCAGACTTTATTCCAAGGATCTTCCAGAGGTAGCACTGGTAAAGGCATTCCAAGCTTCTCAGGTGGTCCCTGTAGGTCACCCAAGCTTCACAGCTGTAAAGAAAAGTTGGGGTTACCGCAGCCTTGTATAACAGGAGCTTTGCTCAAGTCCTATTATGATAATTGAATACACAATGATACAGCCTTCCAAAGGCAGAGCTGGTGCATCGGATCTTATACGAGATCTCCTCATTGATGCTGGCTTTCTTTGAGAGATGGCTGCTAAAGTATACAAAGTGTTCAATGTTTTCCAGCTCCTGTCCATCAACGAAGATCTTATCCAGGGGAGATGATTGGCCCAGAGCAGGCTGGTGAAACACCTTTGTTTTTCCTAGTCCCAGGCACTGGCAAGCTTGAGAGAAGCAGTTAAGGAGCATTTGTAGGTCCTCCTTAGTATGTGAAACAAGAGCACAATTATTAGCGTACTGAATTTCCACAATCGATGCTGATGTAACTTTAATTTTGGCACAGAGGCGGGAGAGATTGAAAAGATTCCCATCCATCCTGTACTTGATGGCAATGCCATGTGGCAGGCACTCATGAATGAGCATCTTGATGACCGCAAGAAAGATGGAAAACAGAATTGGTGTTAGCTAGTAGCTAAATAGTTAAAGAGAGACAAAGGGTCTGCAGAGGTTTGCCTACTGATCAACAATTAAAGTTTGTTGTTTAGTTCTCATTCATATATGCTTCTATATGCTTCCCAGAGGGACAACTAGATGGTGGTCCAAAAATTATGCGTACTTTCATAGCTGGTAGGGTCGGAAGAGACCTGAGCAGATCATCAAGTCCAACCTGCTGCCATGGCAGGAAAGTACTGAGGTCAAACGACCCTGGCAAGGTATCTATCTAGCCTCCTTTTAAAGACCCCCAGGGTAGGAGACAGCACCACTTCTCTTGGAAGCTGGTTCCAGATCCTAGCCGCACTGACAGTAAAGTAGCGCCTCCTGATAACTAGCCTGAATCTACCCTCTGCCAGCTTGTAACCGTTATTTCTTGTCACTCCTGGTAGTGCTTGGGGGAACAGGGACTCTCCCAATGCCTGCTGGTCCCCCCTGACTTGTTTGTAAATGGCCACTAGATTCCCCCCTCAGCCTTCTCTTGTGGAGGCTGAACAGGTTCAGATCCCTTAGCCTCTGATCGTAGGGCCTGCCCTGCTGACCCCTGATCATGACAGCGGCCCTCCTCTGGACCCTCTCCATGTTGTCCACATTCCTCCTGAAGTGCAGCGCCCAGAACTGGATGCAGTACTCCAACTGCAGCCTGACCAGTGTCACATAGAAGGGGAAGATTACCTCCTTGGACCTGCTTGAGATGCATCGGTGGATGCATGACAAGGTGTGATTGGCCTTCCTGACTGCATCCCTACACTGTCGGCCCATGTTCATTTTGGGATCAGTAATGACACCAAGATCCTTAGCATGCCCACTTCTCCCCAAATCTTAGTGTCATCCAGGAATTTGAACAAGGTGCTTTTCACCCCCTTGTCCAAGTCACTAATGAAGATGTTGAACAGTGCGGGCCTGAGGACCGAGACCTCGGGGACCCCACTGCCCACATCCCTCCAGGTCAAATAAGACCCGTCCACCACCACTCTCTGGGTGCAGCCCTCCAGCCAGTTAGTGACCCATCTGACTATGTAGGCATCGACGTCACAGTCTCCTAGTTTTTTAATGAGAATAGGATAAGAGATAGTGTCGAAGGCCTTCCTAAAGTCCAGAAAGACTATGTCCACCATGACACCTGCATTCAAGGATTTTGTGACCTGGTCATAGAAGGTCACCCGGTTGGTCTGACAGGACCTGCCTCTAATGAACCCATGTTGGTTGCCCCTAAGCATGATCTTCCCTGCTGGCCCCTCGTGGACATGTGGCAGGATAATTCTCTCAAAAAGCTTACCCAGGATCGAGGTAAGACTAACTAACCTATAGTTTCCTGGGACCTCCTTCCTCCCTTTTTTGAAAATGGGAACCACATTGGCCCTTTTCCAGTCCTCCAGCACAATGCCAGAGCACCATGAGTGCTCGTAAAGCCATGCCAGGGGTCCTGCAATGACCTCTGCTAATTCCCTCAGCACTCTGGGGTGGAGTTCGTTTGGACCTGCTGATTTAAATACGTCCAGTCCCTCCAGAAGTTCCCTGACTAGGTCCTCTCTGACCCTAGGCCTGGGTGTGCCTCCTGTGGGGCCTATGGGGGTCCCGGTGGGGGGGATGACCCGGTCTCTGCTCAGAAAAATGGAGGCAAATAAATTCTTAAATAGGTTAGCTTTTCTGTCTGGTGCGATGACCAGATTTCCTAGCATGTCTTGCAGAGGTCCCAGGTTACCCAGTATCTTCTTTTTACCCGCTATGTATTTAAAAAAGGACTTCTTGTTGTCGCATGCATGTTCACCACTTGTATCTGACAGATCAAGCCAAAACAAAAAGCCCATCCAGTTATAGGACATTGTCCAATTAGAGAAAAAAGGGTTCTCTAAACCCAGTACCTCAATTCAGTCTTCATCTTCTTGCTCTCTTTTCCAATAAGCTCCTCTCTATCCAAAACCTTTCTTACAAAACAGAGGCTCAGGCTCCCATTGTCCCATCATATCAGATATAATCAGAGCTCTTAACAAGCAACCTCTGGTTATCATCTCATGGCCAGCAACAGGAAGGCACAGATCTTTGGTTGGTATGCATGGTCACAGATCCATATTTTTCAATGGAGCTATAAAAATTAGAGATGGTGAGGATCACTGTAAGGTTGCCATATTTCTGCTGCTACCCTGCATTCTGACTCAGGTAAATCTCACTGAGCAAAAGTTTCACAAGGTTCTCTACCCAGAATAAAAATTTGTAATCTTCATAATAAAATTGCCATTTTCCATCTTTCTCATATACTATACCAGGCTCCTGGTAATGTTAATTTAATGATGCAATGGATTCTATTCCCCAATAAACACACCTCCCTGCCCTGGCACACATGTATGGCAGGATGCATAATTTTGGGATCAGGGATCAGCTTTCAATTGTGCTGTTACTACTTGCGAGTGCAAGGGAGCCCAGGATCATGATCCTGGGTTCCCCCTGCACCAGAAAGTTGAAAGCCACAATGAAGTAGTCTAGTCACAGAGCTGGGACCAACAATCAGGTGAGTACAATTCTCAGCCTTGGGACCGAACCAGATCTGGTTGGAAACTCCAGTGGGATCCCAAGGCTGAAACTGACAATCAGCTGATGGTTAGCCCTTCAGTGAAGCACCCTCATGCCCTAGCCAGCCCCTCACAGCACATTGAGCCAGGCTAGAGCAGTCCTGGGCTGGCAAGTTGAACCCCAGGGCCACCTGCTGTCTGGGGCTGCTCCAACCAAGTTCAGCATGCTCTGGTCCCAGGCACACGTATAAATGCAGTGCCTGGGAACAATAACTCCAGTGCAAACTGCACCAGAGTTTATTGCATTGCACTAATATCGTATGTATATTCACCCAGGGTTAGGTTTCCCAAAATTCCTGCAAAGGTGAGGGTTTGTGAAATATCTGGGAGCACATAGTGCCACAGCTGCACCGGACCACTGAGTTACTCCACCTGTTTGCTGAAAGTTTTACTTCTCTGATCAGCCACATGCAACTACAGCTGAGTTCCAACACTGTCCTTGGAAATAAACGTTGCAGCAACCTTTTGAACAGGTCATTCTTAAGTCAGCAACCTACTGCAAAGTAAGCACACTGCAAACCACCCAGATGTGAATAATCTCAGCTGCGCTATAGTCTCTGAACAGAACATCTGGAAAGGTCTTGTTCCACTTGGATCGTTCCATTTGGATCAAAAAACTGGGTGGGTATTTTTAGGAAAACTGAACACAAAAGGTTCAAAGGTTTGGGTTTTATTTGGATAAAATAAACCTCAGGAATTTGGATTCTTAGCCAAAGCTTATTTGAATGTTATGGACTCAAGTGCTACAGGTTGAGGGTAAGTGTTTTAGTATGAGGCTACAGTTTGAACACAATATCAAAAACAATAGAAAGGGATGACTTCTACTTCATTAGAAAAATTAAAACCAAGTAGATTTTCTAAAAAACAAAGAGGCCACTGGGAGTTAGGCAGAATTCTATAAGCATTGGTCAAGAGGAAAATAAACTTGGTGATGAGTGCCCTATTATCAATGAGTGCAGTGAGGGCCCTATTATCAATGGATATTTCTTACTATGACTGGAGAGGTAACTTGAATAATGAAAATTGTCCACTGGAAGAAAAAAGGCTTCAGCTGATACAAAATGTGGATTTCCTCCCTACGTTAAAACCCACCATTTTGTTCCGAATGGTACCAATATACCTTACTGAATAGAAATGTTTCTTTTTCCTTTTTTATAACCTTCTTTTTTAACATAAGAAAATTTGGCTACTCAGTGACAACAGAACCTGCCAATGTTTTTGCAGTGAGCTGCCTCCTTGGCAGACTTTGTTCCCAGTGTTTCTTTCATTTTTGTTTGTAAGCTTTTGGTTCTTGGCTCATTTTAGATTTTAACAACTTCTAATGAGACTGAGATTTCTTCCCTACATCAACATTTATCCTAGTCTGACTAACAAAAGGGGAAAATCATTCAATTCTTAATTCTTTACTCTTGTAAGAACCAGTAGAAATAGATACTGATATTTTTTTCTAATATGAATAGTCTAATATAAAGAATGTGATGAACAGTTGTATCAGTAATCTTATTTTCACAGGTCTCAGGTCTTAAAGTGTCTGGTGTGAGATTCTGGACACTCACAGAGGCAGAAACAGATTTTTTTAATGGAAATGTCAAACTGAAATAGCTTCATACCAAAACTAAATAAACGTCTTTACCAACTTGCTTCTGGCTATTCTGAGCCACAGGCATTATTTACAGACAAACAAACCCAGGCAATTTTCAAACTGACATAAAACACTCTCTCACACACACCCCAACTGTTGGCACTGGATTTATGACCCAGATATTTTGTTCTGGGAGAACCCAAATTCTCAGACCAGCCATGACTTCTCCATGTGATAATAGGTGATTTTTACTGATACACAATGATAGCAGATAAGAATAATGCAAACAATTCTATATCTACTAGTTACAGCCATCATCAGAGGGAAGGTATGTCTGGCCAGTATGCAAACTTCACCCTGAGGTTCTTTCTTGAATGTCAGATGTCAGCAGCCTGGAGGTCGGAAGCCGAGACCCACCCACTAGGGTGGGTAGGATGAGCTGGTGGTATAACCTCTGTCCATGGTGGCCTGGGTTCCCCTCTTCGGGACGTTTTTCTGCTCTTAAATCCCTTTTGTATTCTTCCTCCCCTCTTCATCTCTGGGCATTGTTGATGGTCTCCCTGTGGTCATCATACTATCCACGTTCTGTCCAGTCAGCATATGCCTTTGCTTCACAAACCCATCACATGTATACATCCTCATCTGGACTTTTATCAGGCCTCCTAATTTGGTATGTTTACCAAAAAAAGAAATCCCAAGGGGTCTGCAGTGGGCACTGTGACCTGGCATCAATGTTGCAGAGTTCCTATCTCTGTTTGGGTACACTGTGGTACAAGTCTTCAATTTCCCAGTCTTCTTGCCTGGGTCAGATACAGTGGACCTTGAAGGAAACTTTGTCACAAACAGGCTTTTAGAAATCAAGTAACCCTTGCCATTCCTCCTGGACCATTGTTCTAGTGCATATCTGCTTTACCTACAAGCCAATTCCTAAAAGCATACCTCTAAATATCATTTTCTAGCCATCACGAACAAGTAAAAAATGCTGTGATATAAGCTGAGTTTAAACAGGGGCAGGACAAGGCTCTCACTGAGATTGTAGAGAGGCAGCAGCAAGGCACCAGACTTCCATGTGTAGACCCTGAGATGGTGCAGAGTCACTTGGAGGAACTGGATGCGTTTAAGTCGGCAGGCCCAGATGAGCTCCACCCGAGGGTACTGAAGGCACTGGCTGACGTCATTGCACAGCCACTGGCGGGAATATTTGAACACTCGTGGCGCACGGGCCAGGTCCTGGAGGACTAGAAAAGGGCCTATGTGGTCCCCATTTTCAAGAAGGGGAGGAAGGAGGACCCAGGCAACTATAGGCCAGTCAGTCTCACCTCCACCCTAGGCAAAGTCTTCGAAAAAATTATCAAGGCTCACATTTGCGAGAGCCCGGCAGGACAAATTATGCTGAGGGGGAACCAGCACGGGTTTGTAGCAGGTAGATCATGCCTGACTAATCTAGTCTCTTTTTATGACCAGGTTACAAAACACCTGGATGCAGGAGTAGGGGTTGACGTAGTTTACTTAGACTTCAGGAAGGCCTTCGATACGGTATCCCACCCCAGACTGGTGAACAAGAGGCTGTGACTTGGATGACTACACGGTCTGGTGGGTCACACCCAGAGAGTCGGAGTGGATGGGTCAGTATCGACCTGGAAGGGTGTGGGCAGTAGGGTCCCACAGGGCTCGGTCCTTGGACTGATACGCCTCAATATCTTCATCAGCGACTTGGATGAGGGAGTGAAGTGTACTCTGTCCAAGTTTGTGGATGACACAAAACTGTGGGGACAAGTGGACACTCCGGAGGGCAGGGAACAACTACAAGCAGACCTGGACAGGTTGGACATGTGGGCGGAAAACAACAGAATGCAATTCAACAAGGAGAAATGCAAAGTGCTGCACCTAGGGAGGAAAAATGTCCAGCATACCTACTGCCTAGGGAATGACCTGCTTGGTGGAACGGAAGCAGAAAGGGATCTTGGAGTCCTAGTGGACTCTAAGATGAACATGAGTCGGTGGTGTGATGAAG
>NW_005842665.1:171806-175233 GCF_000455745.1 Alligator sinensis | reverse complement strand
GCTGGGGTCATCTGACCCCAGCCTTCTTTCCTGCCTATGCAGGGGGTCAGAGTCGATGATCTATTGAGGTCCCTTCCGACCCTAGCATCTATGGCAGGCAGGGGGCATAGCCTGTCCCCAATCCAGACATGGAAAGGGCATGGCCCAGCTCTGACTGGCCATGAGGCTTGGGGTTTGGCAATTTGGCTGCATTCATGGCCATTGCTCCCCCACTACCATATTTCCTAAACAGTTTGATTTGTGTGCCTTGGCATCCTAGTGATATAAGAGCAAGTGCACAATACACTAAAGACAGAATTATCAGAAGGAAGTCAGAACACTAATCTGTTTATAGACATGCACTATTTGCCCTTCCCTTCCCTGAGAGTAACTGCGCATCCTAATGAACATTTACCTTTTCTGCTCTTAGAAGTAGAGGTAGCATGACAAGCTCACACAAACAGATTTTGTAAATTTAAAGCAGGGTAGTCAGACTGATCTAATGAGACATCTGAACAGGGTGTAGGTGGAATTTAGGCACTTAAAACACATGCCTATGCTGCTAACTCACCATGTCAGGTGCTGAATCATGCATGCCACACTGCTCCAAGTACATTGCCTCCTTCCCAGGCTTAGAGTAATGCTCTTGATGGGTTAATTTGCCTGCTACAAGGCAAATCTAATTTGCTGAGGTTCAGTGGTATAGTGTGTATGGACACTCCTTCTGATACAAAAAGTTATCCAGAAAACCCCCACTTCAAGAGCCACAGAACCCAATTCATTCAGCATCTGCATTTGGAGCAACAATGATCCCTGGGTGCCTAAATTTGGTGTACTGCACATATAGAATAGCAATCCAGTCTGAGCTGTGAGGCACTTAAGTCCCTCCTAAACTCTGCTGCCAGCCAGATGGATTGCCTAAATTCCAATTATGCCCCTAGAGATGCCCAATCTTAGGCTTACTCTAAGCAAGGAAAGCAAGAAAGAGGGAACCTCCCACTTACGGCAGTGGTCACCAACCAGTGGATCTCGATCCACCGGTAGATCTTGGAGCCTCTTGGAGTCAATTTGAGGCTGGGGTGGGAGGCTGAGTGCCTGTGTGCATGCGCACATACACCCCAGCCCAGCAGATCAGTCTGTGGGGGAGGGAAGGGGTAGGGGCTAGATCGAAGCCCCCACAGTGAAGGACAGTGCTGCAGAGGCAGGAGCAGGGGTAAGTTGAGTGGGGCCCTGGCCGGGTGGGATTTACTTGCTGGGGAGGCATGCCTCCAAATAACTTTTTCTCATTCTGCCTCAATTTGTCCCCCCCTCCCCCCAATTTACCTGCTGGGTGAGGGGGGGAGAGGTGGTGGTAGCGGACAGCAGATCTTGGGTTGCTTTTAAATGTCAAAGGTGATCTCCTACTTAAAAAGGTTGGAGACCACAGACTTAGGGCCTCAGCTGGGAGAGGTGAGTCCTGTGTTCCAAATACATGCTCTCAGGATCATTTCGATTTTCTAACCTATGATTTAATGTAAAATGAATAAACAATCCAGGGAACAGAGGCCATAACCAGGAATCCTGGTTTTCTCTGATAAAGAAAAATACCCAATTTTTCAACTATAAAAAGTAACCCAAAATCCACATTTTTCTGTGATTAAAATGAAATACCATGAATATATAGATATATACTAATTGAACCCATGCTTCACTGTGGAAGATTAATTTGATTTTTTTATGACCTTGTGTCATAATCATCATCATCTTCACTTTATGGTTTATGTATCATTGCCTGTTCCAACTTCAAAAGCTTTCAGACCATCGTTTCCATTTGGTTTCTTCTCTTGTAGACTGTAATTGAAATTTTCTACATGGGTGAGCTACCAACCCCCCACACTGTCCCCAACCTGGAGGACCAGACCAGAGCCCCTTTAGCCACATTTTCACAGTTCCCTGGAGACTTTCATTGCACTTTAACAATGTAGCGAACATTATTAGATGCACTGTAACTGGTATCTAGGCAATGTTGAACCTTGAGCAAAGCATTTACTGAATGGGCCTTCATCATTATATCACTATGAATTGAGCAGGGCCCCCCCGCCAACAAATTGTGCCCCACCCAGCCTTTCCACCCACAAGGATGGGAGCTAGGCACCCACATGTACATACAGCCCCAAAAATGTACCTTATTGCCTGGTTCCCATCCTCATGGGCAGAAGGGCACAGCTGGCCAGTGTGTAGCATCCGTGCGGGGCTGCTGCTGCTGCTGCAGTCCCCAGGACCTGCTTGTCTCCATTGGCTCTGGGCAGCAGGTGGGAAAGCAGCGGGGGTAGAGCTACAGCTGAGAGGGAGCCCAGAGCTGATACACCCAGGAGGACAGGGGGCAGCAGCAGCACAGAGCTAGGGTGGGCAGTGTGTGGGTATGAGGGAGATTGGGGGGTATAGGGACCCCCCACTTGCCTCCCATTGCACACAGCCTGAGCAGGCAGTGGCAGCAGCAGCACGCAGGGTGCTCAGGGTGCAGGCGCCTGGCAGGTGTGGTTCCGGCCAATCCTGCACATTGCAGCAAGGGGCACAGCCTCCATGTGTCTGCCTGTATTGGTAGTGCTCCCTGCCACTCTTGTGCAGCCCCTGCACTCACACAGCAGGGAGGGAAGCCCTACATGCTGGAGCCAGGGGTCTTCCTTGTCGGTGCACCGGAGAGAAACTTCAGGCTCCGGAGCCAACTACCTTCCCTGCCTGGGGCTTCCCTCACTTGCAGCACAGCCCCTGTGGGGAAGGCAGCTAGCTCCAGTATTTGAGGCTTCTCTCTGGTGCTGTGCAGAAGGGTGGGGCTTCCCCCCCGCTATGCTAGTGCAGGGGTTGCGCATGAGTGGCAGGGAATGCCAGCGATACAGGCAGACGCCACAAAGAGGTTGCGCCCCTTGCTATGATGTGCAGCACTGGCCAGAGCCGTGCCCCACCAGGCGCCAGTGCCCTAAACACTCCACCTGCTGCTGCACCATGGGGTGTGTGGGGGGTCCCCACACCCCAACACCCTTCACACCCACACCCTGCCCCCACAACCCCCCAACATACTCTATTCCCCCCACATCCCACCACACACCCCACCATACATGCACACAAACCACACATACCATACACACATACCTTCTCATACAGCACACACACACACACACACACATACCACAGAAGCCACACGCATATACTCTACGCACACCCCACATACCCTCCACACACACCACACATACCATGCAGACATACCACACACACACCATGCACCTCCCACGCACACTCTCCCACAATATACAAAATAAGAATTTATTTTTAAGTAATTATGCAATCATCTCTATACACTACGCAAACACAAATCATGACAAAAAGTAAAATATGTTATAGTAGGTGTTTGACTTTTAGTATATGATTTGGTTTTTTTCTGGTCCCAAGATGGCAACCCCCCCCCCCCCCC
>NW_005842665.1:157687-171775 GCF_000455745.1 Alligator sinensis | reverse complement strand
CCCGCGCCAAGGAATATTCCTGGTGGGCAAGGGGAAGGATTTCCAGTGGCAAAGGTTAGAGATCAGGCGGTGGGACTTCCTGTCCTAAGATGGCAACAAGAGGGCAGGGCAACTGTCAAGGAGCAGGACTATCCATTCAGCCTTCGATACCTCACCAAAACTCGTTAAGTTGCCCTCCCCCCAAAATAATTGCCCGCCTCTGGCATAGGCTGATAGATCTGGCCTCTGGAATAAGAGATTTAATTTATATCAAATAGATTAGTGGTGTTTCCTTTTGATCACAGAAAAAGATCCTGGGCTATAACCCAAGGCCTCCCCACCCTCAGGCAAGTACTCTCACCACTAAGCTATTTTGCAAAGATGGTATCACTGCCATCACCTCAGTTGGGCACCTGCTCTGGATTCAAAGTGGATGAAGGTACCCCAAGTGCAGCAATGTGTCAGGCATCTCAGCTCCGGAAAGGTGGAAAATCTGACAATAATGCTTTGCATTGGCTGCCTCTAGCTAGTTCTCCACTCAATGTACAGGGTCTTTTGAATTCCCATTTAGCATTCCTTAACTCCCTGCTAAAAGTATAGGGAGCATAGGTGCCAAACCATTTCTCTCAGTCACCCTCCTGGAGACAATTCTCTCATTTTTAAACATGTCAAAACCAACATGAATTATGCCCTTATGTCTATAGTGCTGCTACATATAGAGCCTTCTTTCTAACTTATGCTGGAAATATTGGTTGTTCTTATTTACTCCCTCTGACCTGATCTAAAATACATGGATCTATCTACACCACAGCAATAATCAGAGGATATACCTAATGTTCAGAATACCATTCCCTCCCTTCTGGCTCCCTGATCATGCAGTTCTATTAAAGATTGACAGTACTTAGACATATGTTAAAAAGAAGAAGACACGGCCCTCTTTCTTTTAAGATTATGTTCTAAATTCAGGGCTGTCCAAGTGGCAGCTTCTGAGCTGCACCTGTCCCAAAAAGGGATAATGTGCAACCCATGGCTCCCACCAGGCCACAAACTTCCTTATGGCTCCAGCTGCTATGGTGGCTGGGGTTTCTGGGGCAGGGCAGCATGGCAGGGGCGGGAGGGAGTCTGGTAAGCCTGCTAGGGAAGCATGGAGGAGCTCCTGCCTGGGTGGTGGGGCAGCTTTTCTGGGTTCACATTTTAGGGAGCCTGAGTAGCATGCAGACTGGGGCCTACAATTGGCCCTGGCTGTACATAAGGTGGGTAGCACTGATCTAATTAGTTGTTAGAGACCATGGAGCATAAACCAGAGCCAACGAACATTTTCATTTGTGGACTTTTTTAAAAAACGAAAAGAGCTTTTGTCAAAATAAAAAATTACACAGGAAAGGCCCTAATATTGATTAAATTGTTTTCAGCTTTGGTTGCTGAAAATCAAAATATTTGAGTTTAATACAACCCCCAAAAAAGATATTTAAAGAAAAAATATCCAAAAAAGAACACATTTCCAGGAACTAGGTGCATTTTGTGAATCACCCTCACAGAAATCAATCATTTGGGCTAGTCAGAAGGTGGTTATTGCAAAGGTTTGTAACACTCCACAAGGAAAACTGTTGCACAAATGCAAAGGTAAGTATGATAATCTTCACCTTCTTGAGGGTCAAAATCTTGACAAATATGATTTCTTAAATAGAATGTCTTGATTTTACTCAGACTAAAAACAAACAACCCTAACAATAAAGCCAGACTTTCTCACTCTGTGCATGTCTAAAAATGCATTTTAATGTGTATTAGCCTATTTTAATGAGCATTAAAGCATCAATGGAAAAACTATGCCATTTAGTTAAGGCATCTTAAAATAAAATGGGCATTAAACATCACTTTAAAACCTGAGGGTATTTATATGCATCCTTTTTTTCCAGCAAGGCGCCAGAGATTTGCCACTTCAGGGCAGACTCAATTAATCGAGTCTGCTCTACACACAAGCTGAGGTGAACTGCACTGCATTATGTGTGGTTGTATAAGTGTCGAAATGAGCATCAGCACTGGAAAATGGTGGTGGTGTGCTTTTGAACTAAAGCACCTCTGAGGTGTTTTAATTCAAAAGTGTGCTGCTGCCATTTTCTCAACACTGCTTATACAACTGCATGTGTCACAGCACCGGATGCTTTTCAAAGCACCCAATGCTGCAATGCATGCACGTGTAAAAATGCCCATACTCTTTAGTTACTGCACAGACAGACTAATGCGCATTTTCTTAGTACCTCACAGTGGACTCATATACACGTGCAGGGAGCCTACTCCAATGTGCTGGAAATCCAGCGCATCAGAGCAGACTTAACTAATCAATTAAACGAGTCTGCTGGAGCACAGAAATTAGCACGCTCTGGCAGAATCTAGCATCACAAGTATCAAAGTCCCCGTGCTGATAAATGGCGGTGGAGCACTTTGAACTAAAGCTCATTTGATGAGCTTTCATTTAAGGAACTCCACCACCATTTTTCAGCATGGGGATGCTGATACACATGATGCTCAGGTGCTTTTAATTAGCGTGGCTCACTAATTTAAGTGCCCCCACTTGCTTCTGAGAGTATGTGTAAAAATGCCTGGAGGCACTAGATTTAAGGCACATTAACTAAAGTGCTTTAATTCACGTGTAGATACACCCTCTATCCCATATTTTCTTTTGCGTCTCCAAAAACCTTTAGGCCTAATTTTATATTGACAGGTTTAGCCATTTCTATAGTTTTGATCCCAAGAGATTTCCTTCTTTCTGCTGTCTCAAAGTAGTGCCACATGACAATCATGTTACAGCATGAATGCCAGAAACATTTACAAACCTGGAAACTCTTCCAAAAAGACAATATTTTGGAGGGTAGGACTTCCAGGAACAATGCCAACCCAAGGCAAGCTGGCAGGTCTTTTATTGTTGCTGTGAGGCATCCAAAAGGTAGATTGAAATATCATGTATTTTAATACAGGTATTGTGCGGCTGCATAATGTGCTAAAAGATGTTATACAACAAATCAAATAGCATGTTTTGTCCTAATGTAGCAACTTAATAAGAAATTAAAAGGAAGAAAAAACATATTTTTTTTGGTTTTCACGCCTCTCATGTAGTTGCTGTTTGTTTTTACTCAAGATTGAAAAAATAATAATTCTGTATCTATAACAACATATTAAATAGCACACAATTAGACTGGTGAAGTTCTATAACACAAAGTCAGTTACAACCACCAGACTTCTTGCAAAAAGAATCTTCTTATAGTATTGTTACAGGAGAGCACATTATACAGTACCTTCAAAATAATTTTTAATACGTTTTTGCAAAGACATTACCATCACCAGATAGGGACTTCTGGGAAGAAGGCTTCAGCAATAAAAAATATCCACTAGACTCCAAAGGTATCTAAAAGCTTGAATGAGTTATTTCAGTACTTTTTCAAACAATTATAAATTATTTACCTTGGTGAACAATTGAATGACCAAGCTGATGGTTTAAAGCATGGAAGCACCAAAAGAGCAATGAGAGGGTGGCCAAATCATTCACTGAAGAAATACCAGTATCAGCTGCTATTAGAATCCAGGGGGAAATTCTTAATTTCTTCATCCTCCTGTAAGGTTCTCACCTCCTTTATTAAATCTCTTCTTAACTATGGGAGGAGATCAGAATCTCTTAGTCCCACCTGGACAAGATCCCAGACCTAGACCTGGACCTGTAAGCTAGACAGATAGCTTCTCACTATGTATAAGTGCAATACCCCTGGCATGAAGCAATGCATGATTCAGGATAGGGAAGGAGGAAAAGAACTGAGATGCTCATTTCTCAAACAGCTCTAGATCCAATCCCACGTTAGTATTATCTACTGTAACCATCTTAAAATACCCTTTGAAAATGCTTAGAATGCAGTAATAGACCCATTAAATGTGGGCAAAAAAGGGTTTTATGCCACTAAGTGTCTGTACTTGACACAATAACTTAATGCCACAGGTAATATAACAAAAATTATTTTTTTGAAATTTCAATTTCCTAACTGAATCATGAGGTTTATTAGAGTAATAGGTAGGCGCTATCTAGGGGAAATAAACTTCTTCAAAGACTGTATTATTTAAATGATGGTTAATAAGAAATAGAAATCAATACATAACAAATCTACAATTTGGAACCTTTTTAATTTTTACATTTACACATTTTCCATGGTGTTTAATCTCCATCTGCCTTGTTAACTGCAGTCAAAGCTCCGGCTCTGCAGAAATCCAGTCTTATTCAGGTTATAACAATCAGTCTGTTTACCATATGCTTTCATAACCACTGTTTTAGTACTGGAAGAGGTTCAATACCAAAGGAATGAATTAAGGAAACAAAAAAGGCAACACAAAAGACAAAAGAGCATTGCACACTAAAATATCAGTTTAGTATATTCCCTTATCTACCAAGCACACTTTAAATTTATTTAAAAAGAAACTCTGAGCATTCCTAAATATAACATATGTCAACATAGTAAGTTAACCGTGTTTGCCTTATTTTGAGAGGTTTTAGGCTGTTAATGCTGAGTAGCATATTTGCCCCAATAAAATAAGTTTGACCACCTCTCCTCTTCTCTTATGTTACAGGATTTTATATGCACTTTCTTCAGGTAACTAGTTCTGGCCAGGCCAAGAAAATTCTTTCCAAAGCAGAAGTAGCTGAATTTGCCTTTTTCTTCTTATTTGAACTGTGAAAAGCCACCCACCTTTTCTAAATTACCTTCAAACGAGGGTAATTATATGCCTATTAGACTATGTCTGCAATGTACCTGGGAAGTGCAATTGTATCACACAGGGCACATTTACACATGCATCAATGCTCTTTAGTTAATGCGCATTAAGTCTAGTACCTCCACTGTGGGGACACTTTTAAACATGCTTTGGGGGTGGTGGGGGGGCACTTTAATTAGAGCAACTCTGAGAGACTCTCTTAGTAAAGTGCCACAACATCTCATGCAGCATTGTCCCCAAGCTTCAAAATGGTGGCAAAAGCACTTGAACTCGAACTCATTGAATGTTGGGGGAGGGAGGTGCCCACAGCCCCTGCTAGTGCTACCTGCATGGCACATCGCTCCTGGGTGCTTAAAAGTTGGACAGCTCTGTCTTAAGATACTGTATGACTAAGTAGCTTGCTTGACAACTTTCCCCTCAACTGCCTGATTCATCATTACTAGACCTTTCTATGGCTTGGTAGAAAAGAATTTTAAAAAAATCAACATTTCCCTCATGGACAGGTCAATTTCATCACTACCTTGTTCAAAGTGTCCGATGAAGTAAACTCACCAGTGAATTATCTGACTTTTTCAAGCCGTGTATTGGTTTACAAACTGCTTAGCTTTCTATAGATGTTTACACAACAGTTTCTAATTTTAAGGGAAAATATCTTTGCTACCTAAACCTATTTCTTCATGCTATACTGAGTTACTGTTCAATAGGAACGGAATAATTAAAACAAAAATTACACACATAAATAATATGTTATTCCTAAGGTTGTTCCTTTTTCAGGTACCAAATTTGAAAAACTAATTCTCTATTTTCCATATTGAAAGAGTCACAGCTTCACTCCCCTCCTCTCATTTCATTTTCAGTCAAGTGTAATGAAGCACTATGAAATCACTCTGCAGAGGTGTTGAGAAACCTCATTTTTTCACTCTTCAATGCTTTTTTTGTGAAGGTATTGCAGAGATGACAGAGGCTACACTAAGGTGCTAACAAATAGGCAGGTCTGGCTAGAAGGGGCACAGACTAGAAAATAAAACTGTCAGGAGCTTTTTTTCTTCTCATTCTCAGGGGAGAATTTAGTGGCAGCTCAAGGGACTAGAGTATATTTGGATCTTAGATAATCCTCAGGGGGGCAACTTAACGGCTATTTTAGTAACTGACTTGGTAGTGCAACACCAGAGATGAATCTGACCCGCAATGACCATGAGGCAGCTGTTAACAATACCTAAGGCGGTCAAGTATTTTAAGAATTATACTTCATGCTCAGCTATGCAGAAAACTGGGGGGAAGGGAAATCTTTAGATGCAGTACTCTTCCTTTTTCTTATTCAAGGCTCAGAAATCAACTGTCCCTTTTCCCACTCTTAGGGCGCATCTACCCGTGACACTACATTGCCGTAGCAACGCACTTCAGCGATGTAGCATCCACAGGCAAAAACCATGATGCTGCAGCTATGTTGCTATAGTGACACGCTCCCTGAGTACAGTGCACTGCTACGGCAATGTAGCAGCTAAAAGTAACTGTGCACCAGGTGCACAGCAGAGTATGCGCTGTTACTGCACCATCATTTAGTACTTCCAAAAGGTTACTAACCAGTAACAACAGTACCGTAGGGGCACATGTAGGCGCACCCTTACAGTATCAAATATGGAGAGAGAAAATATTACAACAGTCTGTCGTTGGCAGGTACTATAAGGGTCGTTATTCCTGCATTCTGTATATTTCAATTACTCTATTTTTCATACACTAAGAATGCTCCATTGCATAAGTTAAGCAAAGCTTGGGTAACAGTGCCTACAGGCTGTACTTCTTGGAATTTTTGATTGGTTGCTTTTTGTTTTTCTGTTCTTGCACAAAATAAAATGCCTCCTTCAAAAGGGAAAAGAACATAGTGAACAAATTACAAATACTCTGCTTCTGAAACACTTTATGAAGAATGGTATACACAAGTTAATCATATTACATTAAAAAAGCTGCAATATTAATTAAAATATACTAGAGTAGTAGGTAAAACTTGAGATATTTTGGGACAGGTAGCTCAAAAACACATCTTTCCTTTTGAGATGGCCGTGATGAGGGAGTTCCTTTCTCAAGTCGTGTACACAGACAAAATGGACCAAAACATGTGTTACATAATATACTACTCCAAAACATCTATGTATCCAAAATATCTACATTATTCTGAAACAAAAGTCACTTTTTAGGCATGCTAAGAAGTGTTCCATTGTTCTGACAGTAATAATTAAGCTATTTCAATAAACAAACAATAATATATCTGCATTTTTCATACTAACTCTAATACTAATTTCCTTTTAATACTGGCCATTTAACCTTACAAATGAACCTGAAAAATGTGTTTGTGTGAGTTTTGAAGGATTTTTGTTATTACATGCACCTTATTTGCCAAGTTTTTTGTATTTGGTTAAAGCATTGCAACTTCTTCCAAGTAACCAATCTACCCACTGGGATTTTGTTTTATCATAAACTTCATGACACACCCAAAAACTTCCCTGAAGTCTTTCAGCATTTGCTACTGTCCATTAGCTTAAGCGTACCGGTCCTAAAACTGAGAGAGGCTCATGTCCCTTTGCTGTGCTGGGTGTTTTGATATCTTTATCCCTTGCTTTCAATATTCCAAATGTTTGGGGCTTTTTTGAAGTATACTTTTCTGACTTTTGCGTGCGTGTGTGTGTGTGTATGTATGTGTGTGGGTGGGTGTAATGCCAACTTTAAGATATTTCACTGTAAATTGTTGAGACATATTTATGACCTTGTATTTTCTTTCATCCTATGTATCCATGAAAGGAATATGTTTATATGTTGTTGTATAATTAGAAGCTATTTTAACTTACAAAATAGTAACTGTCATTACTTGCTGTGTAAGCTTCCACCAGGATATTCAAGAGGAGGCCAAAATTCTGATTGGTACTCTTGTCTACCAGTTATATTAGGTAGGAGCATGGTCCTCAAAGAGAGCTCTTGGGTCATCAAGTACAATCCCCTGCTGTCTCATGCCCCAAATCAGATATGACTTCATCTTAAAATTAGTTCATTTCCCTATACAAGCATCACCTACATGACTGGCTGATTGGAGGGCTATTCCAGAATGACAGTACTAGAATGGACAGGAGCCCACTTCTGATTTCCCATCCAAATTTATTAATGATCAGTATTTATTATATCTATTTATCTTACTTTAGTATCATGCTATAGTTTAATATCTTTTCCCCTTCCCTGTTGTGTTTATAGGTAGCAGTCATATCCCTTCTTCCCAGATTAAACAAGTTATGTCAGTTTAGTCTTGTTATATAACATGCTGAATTGAACTGAATTGGCAGATGGTCCCTTCCATTAAAAATACAGACAAACCTATATTTCTGTCTCATTCATGATCCAGTGGAACCTAAAAAGGACCATCAATAACTTAAAGTACTATAATCATATCTTGTACAAGCATCAGCTTCCTTTAGTAACAATTGAGGTTGATTATGGCTGATTCTTTTTACACTCTTCCTTTCCTGTCACAATTTTTATACAATAATCATTCAATTATTATTGCTTGCAATTTTTTCACTGTGTAACCAGGTTGAGATTAGGATGATTGAACATTACTTAGGTGAATTCTGGGGGCATGATCTTACTGAACCTATTATGGATCTATGTATGATCCTATTCTACCTTCTTCAAGTCCTTGACATACTGCTAACACAAAGATTGAGCAGGTCCTCCTCTTCCTCCCTGTTATGGAATAATATACTAAAGAATAGCGAACTATAAGTTAAGACAATTTGGCGGATCTATTTACAGTATAGTGTTTTGTTTTGTTTTGGTTTTTTGAGGCCATCCACAAAAATCTGCATTTTTCCTACCGATAGAAATGAAGCCTCAGGATGAGCAGGTTTGCATGTGGTGTGGGAGGGGGGGGTGTTAAATTGCTTTTTAAAATGTGGTCCAAAAAGTATAAATGCATACAATAGGATTCTACTCCTCTTTAATAGTAAGTCATGATACCTCACACATCCTTGAACAGAAGTGAGAACAGAAAAGGGAATGCTGAGCCCAAGTTTTTTAATTTCATTTCTGCAGAGCTACGATTGTGGGATGAGGGATCAGATCTCAATTGCACCATGTTGCCAATGCAAAAGGAGCCCGAGATCATGATGCAGGGCTCCCTCTGCACAAGCAAGTGTTGCTCCCATGACTGGGAGCCCCAATCAGCTGATGGGCACTCATAGTCTTGAGAGGTTGTTTTCATAGCTCCAGTGCTAGACATATATGTTCAATTTATGGCATGTTGGGAGCTAACCACAAAGTTAGTACACATTTTCTGTAATAATTTCATAGTTTATTCCCTGTTTTATTGCACTATTAATTGAATGAATGTGTGGCTGGGTTACTCCTTAAGCTGTAATTAACTGGTTAATCACATCTTAAGTGCAAAGTCTGCCAAGGGCCTAAGCTGACCAAAAGAGTGATTCTTTCAAAAAGCTTTTAACAAGACTGACAAAGGTTCTCTAGATTCAGAAGCTTTTGAGATTTTCTTTAACTTCACAGTTCTCCATGTCCCATTAAAGACAATGAATAGAAACATTCTATTAAACCAGTATCAGAAAGGGAAACTTATTATTTTATTTAGATAAGGCACTGTGGAAGTAGGGTATAATGGGGAAACAATTTTAAGGAAGAAGGTCAGTTTTTTGGCACCTGATTGCTGCTGTTGTCTGTTTATGTCTGAGATCAGAGTGACCAATTTTGTGAACCAGTTAATCCAAAAAAAAATCTCAATTTTACATCACATTAACCATCCCAAATTTAATTGATATAATTTTTCTAGGGAAAAACTTCTTTACAAGTCAAGTACCAAGAGTTTAGAGAACAGGCTCCCCCAAGAGGTGGTACAGTCACCCACCTTTGGTGATCTTCAAAAAGTGTCTCAACACTCATCTTACTGGGGTCATCTGATCCCAGCAGTCTTTCTTGCCCAAGTGCAGGGGGGCTGGACCCGATGATCTGTAAGGTCCCTTCCAGCCCCTAACATATAGGAAACTATGACATGGAAAGTCCATTTCATATTCCTCAGGTTTGAAACAGAATAAAAATATACATGGAAGATTCATCAAAAACAGTTTTGTTCAATCAAATGAAACAATTTATCACTAGAATGCATCACAAGGTTTATTTATGATACATCATAAGGAAATGCAAAAGAGTACTATAGCATACAATGGTAAAACAAGGAAGGCCAAGCAATATAAGACCTCCCTATGGCCTCTTAATGCTAAGTGGAAAAAGACCACTTTCTCTCTGTAAAGAACAAGGGTATGAATATAAGGACCACCTAAAAGAAACAAAGATAGATACACTGGTCTTTACAAATCAGAATTACCAATTTGTCAAGCATTAAAAAAATCAGGGGTTATTCCTACCCAAGTAGTTTTGGTTTTGATTTCTTTAATATTTTCATGAAAACTAGACTTTGAAAACTTATTTTGAGGTACAGGCCGAGGAGGAGGAGGGGATAAGGCAAGAGAATACTTTTAAGATTCTTTTAGGATTCTTTAACTTACCAGCTGAAAACTTTTAATGTCTGGCTGCTCTCAACATGGGTGGCCAATGTTGTTGGCAATACCAATACAACAGTAATTATGCTCCCACCCCCACCATTAATGCTATCACTCTTATTAGAGGACCCAAGAATATCACGTAGCAACCATCCAGCCTACACAAGAAAGCAAAGAAAACCTAAATTCACTCAAATACCATCAGAACAAGCCTTTCTAATTAGGCCTATTATCTTTACATTAGATGAATGTGTTGCTGGACAGGTCTGTCATTTGTTAATGTGCAGTCTTGTCACAATGTAACCTGAAGGTAATTTCAGTAGAATATATGAACCAATCTCCTGCTGTTTGCATTCAAATCTCATCTTCACACAAAAGGAAGCAACTCCCCATTGTGACCTTACTATTTACACCTGGAGGCACAGTATATCCAACCACGAGCCATCACATAAACTGATAGTTTTCCTAGATACAAACAAATATAAATTGTTTTGAGATTCACTGTGGAGATGGAATTTCATTGTATCAGGTGCATCACATTGATACATTAGATGACATTGGATAAGGACAGAAGAGGGAGGAGAGAAAAAGAAAAAGGAGAGATTATACATGCTAGTATAAGATGCTATAAGAGTTTTATCAGCCTGACTTTGCAATGGACACATCACACAGCTGGTAAAACAGCCATAGCTCATCCAAGTGAGCCCTACTGGAGAGGCATAATGATGTGACTGGGTGCCAAGAACAACGGCCATACACAGAGGCAGTGGCAGCTTCCAGCTACAGCCACACCACTGATACAATTGTGTGGCTGTGGTAGCAGCTGTTTTTATTTTCATTTTGGCTTTTTTAGAGGGTTTTTTGGTGGGGTTTGGGGTTCTTTTTACATACTCTTCCAGATCTGTGCCTGGGGTGGCTATCCTGGTTGCCCCACTCTAGTTATGCCACTGCTACTGAAAACCTTTAAAACACTTCATATCATGATTTATTCTGTATATGCCACGTGCCAGAATATATGTGAATTTTAAAATATATTTTCTATTAAGAGTTTGTGCATGAGTGCATGCATGTCTATATAATTCCATAATTTGGAGAAAAGGAGCAGGAGAACAAAACATTTCTCTAGAAGAATTTTTTTCTTCCTTTTCCAAGTGACAGCCATTTGAAGCCACTCAGAGGTTTATAGTGTCAGAATAAGTCCCTGGGAGGATGGATTAATGGGCATAGTGCAGTTGAGGCTGTCAGTGGGGCATGATAAATGCAATTTCAAAGTGGCTCTATAATTTCCCATAGATATCAATCTGCACAGGATTCAGGCATGTTAACATGATAATGCAGGAAAGAGCACTGTGAACTCCTGTGCTGTTTATGTTTTGTGAACAGAGAGAGTCTCCATCTCCAAGACTGCCCAGCCTTCATCTTACAGAAACATTAATTTGAAATAGCAAATATTTTCACTGGAGAATTAAAGCAAATATCCCCTTATCTCAAAGATTAATGTAAAAATAAACAGGCTAAATGCAGGTAAAATCCGCAGGTTACTATTAAATGAACACTTTACTTGCATTAAGTCCCCTTCACTCAATAGCTCTCATAATTTTCTACAATATAAAAGATCTCACTGCAAGACCAGGACCATCCTTTAAAAAGGCAGAAAATGACAGTGGTTGTGCCTCATGCTATATTGTAGTATACAAAATATTTAACAATGTAAAAAGTTTTTTCAGAAGAAATCCTTCATTTCACTCAAACCACCAGTCAGTCACAATGAGGAAAATCCACTTTTGTGGAAAACCAGTCAGTTTTGTTTTGCTGGTTTCTTTTTACCACTGTATTGCCCACACACAACTCAGGGACAATAGAAGAAATATGCCCAGCTGAATGTCTTATATCTGACACGGCACAAATTCTCTGGGTAGAGTGAATCTCTAAACTGGTAATTAAACACCAAATTAACCATGAAAAAAATCAGTGCTACCATCATAAGAAAATTAAATTCAATCAGAATTATTACATTAAATTTAGGTGGAGTAAAGAAAGATTATTTCTGGTCTGGCTTCCATTTTGTTAAGTTTAAACTATTATATAAAACATCCGACTGACAAGCTGACATAATCAAACTGAATGAGTAAATAAGATAACTGGATAATTTACATTTAAGTGTAACGTGGCACAGAACTGCTCTTCATTTTTATGACATAAAAGTTTCTGTTTTCTAAGTGTATTTAAAAATGAAATAGTACAATTATTAGATTATCTCTTTGACTGTATTTATAAAACTGCTTTTTGTTTGCTGATGACCAGGGATCTTGGTTTTCTCTGATTTAAAAATATCCCCAATTTTTGGTTAAAAAACAAACAAACCCCAAATCCACATTTTTCCATGATTAAAATGAAACACCATTATATGTATATCTATATATTAGTGCTTCACTCAAATCACAGAAAGATGTGCATTTGGGGTTATTTTTTTTAATTGAAAATTGGAGATTTGTTTAAATCAGAGAAAACCAGGATCTTGATGACTGTACCTTACCTGAAAAAAATATTTTAGAAATGAATTACATTTTGTTTCCACTTAAAGCTATTTCCTTCCACATATTTGATCCAAGCCAGCGCATACCTTAATTTTTTCTTCAAAAATTTTTTATTAAAATTAAGAGTCATGTTTTCAACAGAGACAAGCGTATCAATTTGCAACCAAAAAAGGACATGTGAAAATATTATTAATCAATAAAAATCTGACACCATGGAAATTAGCTGGCAACTTTTAGGATCAATTCTGCCAATGTGGTAGCACCAGAATCAAACATCTTTAAGATCAGAACCTTAACATGACACTCTATTCAGACGCTGTCCAAACTAGATGTTTATATAACCTAGAACAAGTATAAATGTTTTCACTGTTTTCAAAAATTCCAATACATATCACTGTATTTCATGCAAATATCATAGTGTGTTTTAGCTGATATTGCTTTTGATGCATTCATTTCTGGCTGCCAATACATACGCCTAAACAACAAGTCCTTGAAGTGGCAACCATATTAAGGCCTACACAATTTCAAATCCATGGCCAGATTTGGGCATGCAGGTTCAGGCTGGCGCAAGGGCTGATTCTGGCATGCAGGGTTGGGTGAGCACACAGCCAGATCTGGTGCATGGGGTTGTACCCCAGGACTGACCCATGTCACTCATCCTGCCCTTTGGACCAGAAGGTTGGGCACCACTGCTTTAAACTATGAAATATGTCCTACCTCTTCCTACCTCTAAACTCTGATCTTCCTAGTGATAAAATAAGTATTGCTATCTCAGCTGTCTCTCCAACTCTTCACCTAACTCACCTTCCTATTACCTTCTCCCCTCTTAGTCTCAGAAAGGTTTAGCTGAATGAAGGGCAACAGAGATGCCAAGAGAACAAAGACCCAAACAATGTGACCTTCCTTGGCATGCTTTGCCTCTCCTTCTCTCTTTTCCTCACACAAATCTCTTCTCCTTGTCCTAATACAAATTTGTTTATGTGTTTTCTTCTTTGAACTCCACCACTAGTCTCACTGATCTATCCCTTCCCTTTCCTCTCTCCTGTTCTTCCAGCCACACTCATCCCGACCTTAATTTTTCCGCTCTCCCTCTTTACTGGCTCATTTCCTTCACTGTATAAGCATCCAAAACAAAACCCCTAAAATTATTTTGAACCCCTGTGTCCGTTTCACCTTTACGCTCCTTCAACACTATCTACAATCATTATATAAAGTTCCACTGTCACAGAGCACTTGGGTGCCTGGCTCCTTTGAAGAGTGGAAACTGC
>NW_005842665.1:136703-157656 GCF_000455745.1 Alligator sinensis | reverse complement strand
GGGAAAGAGCCCTAGCAGTGAGTGGGGAGCCCCAGCTGCCGGTTACCAGGGCAACCGGAGTGAGCTAGTGGCCCACACCTGCCAGCGGTCAAAGCTCTGTCCCTACTTCCTTTGTTTTCTTTCCCTGTGACTTTAGCTTAGTAATCTCACCAACAAATATAAATTCAGTTACCACTTTTATGTTGTCCCAGATGTACACTGCTAGTACCAAACTGTCACCTTCTATCCAAATTAAAATATCAGCCTGCCTCTTCACAAATGGCTAGTGGTAATGGTAACACTAAACTAACAATGACTCAAACAGAACTCTTATTTTTCCCTTCAAAGCCCGCCTTGTTACCTCTTCTTTTTTAGAGATTGCCGCCTCCACCAAGCTTCCTGAGCACTCAGAGCCATACTGATGGCTTCACCTTCAACTTGGACCTCTCTGTAAGTTCTCACTTCCACCTACATTGAAGTATTACAAAGTCTTTCTATGTAACATCTCCAACATACAGTCTTTCCTATTCACCTACAACACCTTCTCTTAGTCCATGAAAAATTCAATTTTGCCTCTAATATTCATTAAGCCTGATGCTGCAAAGTTCATTTTCTTACAGCTTTGCTCTCACCATATCACGCCCCTCTTTGAATGCCTCCCACTTCACATAAACAATATATACTGCTGGTCTTACTTTCATGACTTTGCATGGTCTATCCCTTCCCAAACTATCAATATATGCTTGATATATGTGCCCTGCTTCCAGCGCTACGGCGCCCACATCCCAATGCTGGCTGGCTGGCAAGCAGTGGCAGCACAGAGTCCATGCTCCCAGCGCTGATGCAGGCACATAGTGCTGGAAGCAGGGGCTATGCCCTGCTACCACCCAGAGTGAGCCATGCCTGCATTGTGCCCCCCACCCACCCACCCACCGCACTGGCTGGGCAAGCAGGAGGCAGGGCATAGCCCCCGCTCTCCAGAGCACAGCCTGGCCCAGCCCACCCTGTGCAAATCCAGGGGCACTAGCCCACTCTCATGCCCTCGCGGACCAGCAGCGTGCAATGGCAGGAACCCCCATCCCTGAGTCCTGTGCCCCGCACTGCCCTGGCTGGGCAGCTTGTCCTAGCCCCAGCCCCCATCCCTCCCTCTACCATGTTCCTTCCCTCCCCCCTCCTCCAACCCCAACAGACTTACCAGCTGGAGGCAGCTGTGTCAGCTGCCCACTTAGTCTATGGCCGAATCTCTGAAGTGGTGCTGAAGCAGTGCCAAATCTTTTGGATCTGATTTGGCCAAATCAAATCAGGACAGCGATTGAATCTCCAAATCAAATCACTGTCCTCCAAATCGGCTTAAATTATGACAGAGGCAAGGATTTCTTACAGTGATATCTTTTATTGGACCAACTATGTAGTTAGGATACATTTAGACAAATGTTTGGTCTTACATTCAAAAGCTTGTCTAACTTTATCCTAGCTACACAGTTGGTCCAATAAAAGATATCACCCCAAAAAATCCTTGCCTTTCACATACAGTACTAGAATAATGCATAGTCTGAATGATAACTGATTCAAAGCCCAGCTTTACGGCAAGACTGTCAGAATCAAATCTCAAATGTATTACTTCATCTTTACACAGGGCCTCTGCAAACTTACTTAAATAAATATTTTAATAGAAGGCCACTGGTTCAGGTGACTGTCAATGTATGTTATGTTTTGGCACAGATATATCTGAAGAATAAATAATAAAATTGCTCTATGTTATATATGAGACCAAAGAAATTACAAAAAAAACCCCACATCTGATGTCAAAGCATGGCAAAGAAATGCTATCATCAGAGAGTAGGTCCCTCTGTTTTGTCTGTGTTTCACTATGGAACATTTACATTATTGCAGAGCCAGTTTAACTTGCACTCTTTGCTATTCTACTATAAAGTACATGATCATCAAATACTTTTTTTTCCCCAATTTGATGATGCAGAGATCAGATTTTAAATTGCCTCAGATTAATTAAAAGATAAATACATACATATGTACATACAAAGATTAATATGGATAAAAGGCAGGCACAGACAACCTGAAGATATTTATTTACTTTAATGCTTACTATCGCAGCATAGAAAATGCTGAAAATTGGTAGATATAAGCATTTATCAAAGGGAAAAATGCTTTTTTGAAGAGCAGCTCAGCTTCTTTCCCATTTCTTTTGATATCTTCAATTATAGCCTGGAACTCAGTAGGCATTGACAGCCAAATTGTGATTCTCTGTGATTTGATAAAGTCCTTCTGCCTCTCTCCTTCCTCCCTTACATTGCAAACACATCTTTTGGCTTCCATTTCTATATAAACGTCAAGAAGCCAAAAGTAAGTATAAAATTTGCTCCAAACTAGCTTACAACACCATGTCTATAACTGAGAAGCACTGGATTTTAGATTTCTTAATCAGCGTTTGTGTTGCAACTTTATCTGTAAATTGTATGCCAAAAATTTACATTGTGTCTGTGGGCTCAATTATGAGAGATACAGAGATTTACGGACTACACTGCAGTCAATTCAAACTGTAAATGCTCAGCACTTAAATGGATCAAGTTCCAGAAGCCAAGACCAAACATACTTGGTGCTTCGGAATTCTACAGGACACAGAATATACTACGCTGGTGTTATTACAGTGATCATCTTTGCTTTTTTATCACTAATACACCTTTTTTATAAATAAATGTTAGGTGAGAAAGGGTAGATTCAGGTAGGATTTTAGTACATAGAGCTGGAAACCAGATTATTATAATTTACAAGGGTTTCATTGTCAGTCTCATTTGTTCCACTGCTATGCAAACACAACTGACAAATGTAACTAGATTTTGAAGGTATTCTCCTACCACTTATGCAAAAGTCTACTCACCCCAGGAGATGAGCTTGCACATATCTACTGGAATGATCACCAGGGATCCTCTAAATTTTCAGATATAAAACAGAACTTATACACACACACACACACACACACACATATATATATGCATATATACACAGACATATATACATATGTATATGGAAATCACGGGAAAATGTAGATTTTGGGTTATTTTTTATATCCAAAAACTTGGGATTTTTTTTTTAATCAGAGAAAACCAGGACCCCTCATTATTGCCACTCAAACAGGTAAATAGCACTAATTATTCAGAAATTAAGTACATGAAACCATCTGCACCTTACATCTTCTTTGCTGATGGTGATTCCTTGTCAATCACCTTCTGTCTTTCACCAGAAACTGTGAAATATTCTTCCTGTTACACTTCAGTGGCTCAACTTATAGCCAAAATTATTGGCTGACAAGATCTGAAAGAGATACAGGATGTGTGAACTGCCCAACAATGAATAATTTAAATCTTTTGTGCAGACAAGGCTTAAGTAAGTGATTTCCTTCTTTGAAGTCAATGACAATGCTCTAGGTGGATGGAAAAAAATCTTTCTTAGAGGCAATTACACTTCATGTGTCTACAAGGTCAAGCACATATTTAACAAGATATATTGGACTAGATAAAATTGAAATAAATGTCCTGTAGACCATACCTTTCTGCTTCTTCATGAGAAACTATTTCTATTGCCAGAAATTCTGTTGTTGATCTTGCCCCAAGTATCAAATTTACTACCTTTCAGTAAATGCTATACATACTATAGTGAAATCATTTAATTATGAACAGTCTCTTCAATTCTGACTTAGAATTTTAATGGTTATGTTTTCAATAATCTTAGGAACCATATTCATTTACAAAATATACTGAGTTTGTGTTTTTATTTAAAGTATGTTGAAGAAAATATTTAAATGCTTACAACTGCAATTCTCAACAAGGGAGCCATGGCACCCTGGAGTGTTGCACGATCCTTCTAAGGGTGCCATGGGGTGCTACTCAATATTAGCACTGGTAGGTGGACAAACACCTACATGTGATTCACAGGTGTCGCAGGGCACCTCGGTGCTCTGCTTCTAAAGAGGAGGAACTGCCAGGGAGAGAGCCCTGGCAGGACACTAACGAGCGCAGCTGCGGGTTGCCAGGGCAACTAAGGAGAGTCAGCTGGCCAGAAGGGGGCAGGGCCTGGCCCTTATAAAACCCAGGGCGGAAGCCAGGCTAGCAGTTCCCTGCTAGCAGTCCCAGAGGCAGGAACTCCTGGAGCTAGGAGGCGAGCACTGTAGGAACTGCTCTAGCAGACTGGATAAGGGCAGCTCGAAGAGGTTTGAGCACCATGGTTTAGCCAGGCGATGTTGAGTTAAGTTGTGGCCAAGAGGCTTGTGTTTGGTTGTAGTTGTTTATTACACCGGTGGTTTGGGTGAGGCTGTAGGGGTTGGAGGAGGCCTCATAGGGGGCTCACGGTAAAGTGGGGACCCCGGCATCAGTGAGGGCGCACTAGGCCCTGAGAGTTGCAGGGCAGAGTTGTGGGGTCAGTGAAGCTCAGAGAGGAGCGGCTGAACCCCAAGGGACCCACAGGGGTGGGGGGCCCTAGCGCCAGCGAGGGCGCAGCATACTCAGAGGGAACCCCGGAGCTAGTGAGGGCGCAGTATCCTTAAAGGGGCCTCACGGCGCAGCGTGAGGACCCCGGCACCCAAGGGGGGTGCAGCAAGCCCCAGAGGGGGGCCATATTATTAGGAGCCCAAGAGTGGGTGTAGCAAGCCCCAGAGAGGGGGCAGTATTGTTGAGGAGCCCTAGCGTGGGCACAGCAAGTCCCAGAAGAGGGGGACTATGGAGAAGCCCAGGATGGGCGTAGCAAGCCCGGGTAGTAGGCTAGTGCTGCAATAGACCTCAGACAGGGGCAGGGTGCTGTGGTGGACCCCGACGAAAGGAGTAGGCCCGAGGGAGTGGGCGAATCGATTTGCGACAGGACAACGTCCTGAACATCTGCGAGGCTTGGGGCGTGGTATTAGGGGTTGGTAGGAGCCACATGTGGCCCTAAGGCGAGGCCTGGGGAGCACCCGTTGTACAGGGAGACCCCGGGAGGGGTCCAGGAGAACACGGGGACCACGGGGACGGAGGTCCCGACTAGCCGTGCCCAAGGAGGTGTAAGGCAGCCTCCCGAACTTACTGAACATCAAAGACGTGGCGGGCGAGAATAAGAGGGTGCCCTTGGGCCGAACCTGACACGGTGAGAGGGCCCTCAGGGAGATCACGGCCCTCCTGGAGGACCCTGCCGTGACAACAGGATAAATCTAGAGATTTCCAATGAAAATTCATAGTGCCAAAGCATTCTGACCTCTTGTGGTCTTTTTCAGTTCTTTACAACACAAGATTTGCTCTGGTATTTTCCTGAAACATAAGAAAGCTAAGAGCTAGCATTTTCTGAGGCATACCTTGTATGTAACAAGGGGTGCCTTGAGTCTAGAAAGGTTGAGAACTACCAGTTTACAATATGGGCCCTGTTACTCAGAGGTATCACCACCCTGTTTAGAACAGGATTCAAAACTTAATTTCCCTTTTAAATTAAGTTCCTGCAAAGATGCAATAGTTCTGGATTGGGGTACAGAGCTTTGTAGCTCTATGGGGAAACCACTACTTTAAAGAGTCACCTAACATTGCTTAGCCTCCAAACTTTTGCATCTTCATGCAGTCAAGAATGTAGTTAGGCTTACTAGCCCAGATCTTAATTCAATGTATTAATAACTATATAATAGACACATGAGTTTATTTAACCCAGAAAAGAGTGATTACCTCAAAGTGAAAAACATCTACAAATCACTCCAACTTTAACTTCTACCAAATGTAGATATATTAAACAAGAATGCGGAGATGGGCAACATGAGGTTTAATAAAAAAAAATTTTACCTTGCCTTTAGCAAGGCTTTTGATACCATCTCCCGCAGCATTACTGCAAGCAAGCGAAGGAAGTACAGGTTGGATGAATGGACTGTAAATTGGATAGAAAACTGGCTGAAGCATCAGGCTCAAAGGGTAGTAATCACCAAGGTACTGGTTTTCTCTTGTAAAAAAATCCCCAATTTTTGGATTAAAAAAGTAACCCAAAATCCACATTTTTCCACAGTTAAGATGAAACACCACTATATATATAGAATCCTATCCCTACCCTCCAGCATATCTACTACTCCCCCCAGCTTGATGTCATTTGTAAACTTACTGAAGACGCACTCTGTACCTTCTCCCAGGTCATTGGTGAAGATATTAAACAAAACCAACCCTAGGACCAATCCCAGGGGGACTCCACTTGATACTGGCTGCCTACTAGCCATCGAGCCGGTGATTACTAATAATTAATATAAAGATGACTAGTTACTAACTACTAATATACTGATTACTAGTTACTAATAGAGTAACTAGTAATTATTAGTTATTATATTACTAATCACTGGCTCATTGTCTAGTTGGCAGCCAGTATCAAGTGGTTTTGATTAATACCTTCACTGTTTGGGGGGCTGGTTTTGTTTAATAGCTTCACCATCAACCTGGAAGATGGCATGGAGTGCATGCTCAGTAAATTTGCAGATGACCTCAAGCTGAGAGGAGTAGTAGATATGCTAGAGGGTAGGTCTAGGATTCAGAGGGACCTAGACAAATTGGAGGTCTGGGCCAAAAGAAATCTCATGAGGTTCAGCAAGTACCAGTGCAAAATCCTGCACTTAGGAAGGAACAATCCCATGCGCTAGTACAGGCTTGGGGCTGACTAAGCAGCAGCTCTGAAGAAAAGGACCTGGGGGTTACAGTGGAAAATAAGATGGATATGAATCAGCAGTGTGCGTCTGTTGCCAAGAAGGCTAACAGTATACTGGGCTACATTGGTAGGAGTGTTGCCAGCAGGTCAAGGGAAGTGATTATTCCCCTCTATTCAGCACTGGTGAGGCCACATCTCGGGTACTGTATTCAGTTTTGGGCCCCTCACTACAGACAGGATGTGGACAAATTGGAGAGAGTCCAGCAGAGGGCAACAAAAATGGTGAAGGGGCTGGAGCGCATGAATTATGAGGAGAGGCTGAGGATGCTGAGCTTATTTAGTCTGCAGAGAAGAGAAGACCGAGAGGGGATTTATAGCAGCCTTCAACTACCTGAAGTGGGGTTTGAAAGAGGATGGAGCTACACTGTTCTCACAGGTTGCAGATGACAGAACACAGAGCAACGGTCTCAAGTTTCAGCAAGGGAAGTTTAGGTTAGATATTAGGAAGATAGCCCCTGGCAGCCCCAGGGAGCTGAGGGGAATTCTTCCCCCTCCCCCCCTCGTCCCCCCCAAACCCCAGACCTGCTTGCCCTAAACCTTGCAAGTCTCAGGCAGTCTCAGGGAGCTGAGGAAAATTCTTTTGCTCCTCCTCAGCAGTGCTGGACTTAGTCATAAGCTACTTAAGCTACATCTTAGGGCCTCACAATATGAGGGTCGTCTAAATAAGAAAAAAAAACCTGGACATTTTTGTTCTAATATGAATATATATATATCGCTCCACAGTTATTACTCATATTGAGTTCATAAATTTGTGCAGAAATAATAATTCATCTTAAAATTTTATGAAAATCCATTTTTGTGGATTATTTTTATTGTATGGGTCCTCTTAAACTGGATATAGTTTAGGGCCTCAGCATACCATAATCTGGCACTGCTCCTCAGCTGGTTTTGCCTCAGCTGCTATGAGTCTGAGGCAAAATTAGTTGCAGAAAGAATTCCCCTCAGCTCCCTGGGGCTGCCCCAGGCTGGTGGACATGGCTGGGGTAGGGGGAAGCTCCCCCAAGGCAGGAGCCTCCTGGTGCCCCCATGCTGGGCTGCATGGGCAGGCACCTGACCTGGACGACTTCTTCTCCCTCCCTCCTGTGCAGCGGCTGAAGCAATCAACAGCAGGGAAGGGGGGAGAGGGAAATTTCCCCAGCTCTCCAGGGCTGCCTGGGCAGGGAAACCCAAGCTGGGGAACATCTCCTGAGGGGGAGGCTCCCCCAAAGTGGGCCAGCACCTGGACCGGGCGGGGGTGGTCCCTAACCCTCTGCGGCGGGGAGTGGAATAGGGGTTTGGGGAATATACTGGAGAGCCGACTGGGGACTTAGCTGGACTGACAATGGCCAGCAGGCTGGAAGACATTCTCGAGCAGATGACTAGTTACTAACTACTAATATACTGATTACTAGTTACTAATAGAGTAACTAGTAATTATTAGTTATTATATTACTAATCACTGGCTCATTGTCTAGTTGGCAGCCAGTATCAAGTGGTTTTGATTAATACCTTCACTGTTTGGGGGGCTGGTTTTGTTTAATAGCTTCACCATCAACCTGGAAGATGGCATGGAGTGCATGCTCAGTAAATTTGCAGATGACCTCAAGCTGAGAGGAGTAGTAGATATGCTAGAGGGTAGGTCTAGGATTCAGAGGGACCTAGACAAATTGGAGGTCTGGGCCAAAAGAAATCTCATGAGGTTCAGCAAGTACCAGTGCAAAATCCTGCACTTAGGAAGGAACAATCCCATGCGCTAGTACAGGCTTGGGGCTGACTAAGCAGCAGCTCTGAAGAAAAGGACCTGGGGGTTACAGTGGAAAATAAGATGGATATGAATCAGCAGTGTGCGTCTGTTGCCAAGAAGGCTAACAGTATACTGGGCTACATTGGTAGGAGTGTTGCCAGCAGGTCAAGGGAAGTGATTATTCCCCTCTATTCAGCACTGGTGAGGCCACATCTCGGGTACTGTATTCAGTTTTGGGCCCCTCACTACAGACAGGATGTGGACAAATTGGAGAGAGTCCAGCAGAGGGCAACAAAAATGGTGAAGGGGCTGGAGCGCATGAATTATGAGGAGAGGCTGAGGATGCTGAGCTTATTTAGTCTGCAGAGAAGAGAAGACCGAGAGGGGATTTATAGCAGCCTTCAACTACCTGAAGTGGGGTTTGAAAGAGGATGGAGCTACACTGTTCTCACAGGTTGCAGATGACAGAACACAGAGCAACGGTCTCAAGTTTCAGCAAGGGAAGTTTAGGTTAGATATTAGGAAGATAGCCCCTGGCAGCCCCAGGGAGCTGAGGGGAATTCTTCCCCCTCCCCCCCTCGTCCCCCCCAAACCCCAGACCTGCTTGCCCTAAACCTTGCAAGTCTCAGGCAGTCTCAGGGAGCTGAGGAAAATTCTTTTGCTCCTCCTCAGCAGTGCTGGACTTAGTCATAAGCTACTTAAGCTAAATCTTAGTGCCTCACCAATATGAGGGTCGTCTAAATAAGAAAAAAAAACCTGGACATTTTTGTTCTAATATGAATATATATATATCGCTCCACAGTTATTACTCATATTGAGTTCATAAATTTGTGCAGAAATAATAATTCATCTTAAAATTTTATGAAAATCCATTTTTGTGGATTATTTTTATTGTATGGGTCCTCTTAAACTGGATATAGTTTAGGGCCTCAGCATACCATAATCTGGCACTGCTCCTCAGCTGGTTTTGCCTCAGCTGCTATGAGTCTGAGGCAAAATTAGTTGCAGAAAGAATTCCCCTCAGCTCCCTGGGGCTGCCCCAGGCTGGTGGACATGGCTGGGGTAGGGGGAAGCTCCCCCAAGGCAGGAGCCTCCTGGTGCCCCCATGCTGGGCTGCATGGGCAGGCACCTGACCTGGACGACTTCTTCTCCCTCCCTCCTGTGCAGCGGCTGAAGCAATCAACAGCAGGGAAGGGGGGAGAGGGAAATTTCCCCAGCTCTCCAGGGCTGCCTGGGCAGGGAAACCCAAGCTGGGGAACATCTCCTGAGGGGGAGGCTCCCCCAAAGTGGGCCAGCACCTGGACCGGGCGGGGGTGGTCCCTAACCCTCTGCGGCGGGGAGTGGAATAGGGGTTTGGGGAATATACTGGAGAGCCGACTGGGGACTTAGCTGGACTGACAATGGCCAGCAGGCTGGAAGACATTCTCGAGCAACCCCTGCCTACCGCCCTGGGACAGTGCAGGCCTCCCCCTGCCTTTCCCAATTGAAAACTGAATGTCAGTTCAGCTGGTTATTGGTTCAATCTAGGCAATTTAGAGGAAGCTGCTTAGACTGAACTGATTCTGCCTTGGGCTTTGTGACTATATGTATTTAGCCCAGAGCTGCACAAAAGCATGGACTCCAAGCAGATGCTGCTCCAAGAGCTTGTGTGAGACACAGTGAACCACCACACCTCCTCTGGATCTACCCCTGCCTCTTATACCGAATGAAAAAATAAAACCTGAAAGGGTACTTGAAAAACTCTGAACATAAACTCAGAGAATGTCCAATAAAAGACTGCAAAATAAGTAGTACAAAAGTACAAGAAAAAAATGAAATAACACTGATATGTCCCTAAGAACTCCCATTAAGTAAATCCATCCTCTACGAGATGATGGAGGGGGAAAACATTGATCAAAAGTAATTAAACATCTCTGAAAGAAGTGCATCAGGATAATCAGGATGTCAAGCTTAGGTGTGCTGTGTGGTTTCTACCAGCAAGGAAGTAATGCACACCTTGAATACAACTTTGCTTTTAGCATGGTAGGGTAACAGTTGTTCAGTGAAAGGGAATGAGTGTCTTTTGGTGATATACTTAATGTGCTGAAATCCCAGGTTTTCTAAAATGCCAGAGGCAGCTTTAAAATCAGCATGATGCTATGCAGTTTATTTTCTACATGTGACAATTTATGCTCCAGGGATTTTATGTTAAAATCATCTACGACATTAATATAAAAGAAAATGAAACTCCCTAACACACATGTTTTTGTTAATGTTACTAGATAAACCACATGCAAAGGAAGTTATGGAAATATCAATTCAAATTAATAACAAAGTAATGATGTTTAAAATGCTAGTATGTTTACATTTCACACATTTTCAAAGACAAAACACACGTTATATCTTCCAACAACCTTGGGACTCTGATCTATATTACATAGATTAATTATTCCAGTTATATTTACAAAGATAACTTAAAATATTTTAATTCACATTTTAATGACAAAGCATTTTATTAAATTAACTATTTTTCAAAGAACAATATCTCCTTAGCTAACGTACTGACATATATATTAACTGAGGTAAAGCCAATAATTATTATAAAATAATAATTACAATTAAACTGGTCATTTAGATAATGCTACTCCTTATATATACTGTGTAACGATCCTTTCCTTGTCTCTTATGCAAGAGAAACACGACATCATATACAGCCTGTCTGTTTCTATCATGGTTAGAGACAAAGTGCTCTCAAATGCACAAAAAGAGAAAGAAAGAAAGAATGATTCTAATCTTGATATGCCTCTTAAAATTACTTTGAATCAAGGTAGGCTGTTGCCTAAGAAAGCTCATGCCTCTCTGAACAAGTTAGTCTCAAAGGCTAGCGACAGACATTCAAAAAGCCTGAGCCTGAATTGATTCAATCTTTGCAGGTTAGTCTAACCTGGCTAGGCTAAATCAGTTTTGTAACCAGACAGACATCCCAGAAATGCAGACATGCCTGCAGCGGCTCAAGCTAGAAGCCGGGGGGCACTAGAGCAGCCCTCCCTTCCTTCCACAGCTCTGAGTTGAGGGGGATGTGGCCAGGCCCATGTAGGATGCTCTGATTAGCCCAGCAGGGAATAGATAACAGTGTTTATCACCCCATTAAGAAAATAACAGAGGGACATTACCAGCTACCTGTTGATTCAGCACCGACTGTAGCCAGCATGTGGTCTGCTAGCTAATACACAGACACCTCTCTGCAAGGCAGACAGGAAGAGGGAATTCCTGCTTAGCAGGGAGTGGTGGGGCAGGGAGAGGAGCAGCCCACAGTCTCTGGAGCTGCAGCCAGGGAACAGAAGGGAGGGGGCAGCCCTGCTGTGGAGCACAGAGTCCTGCCCAGCCCAGAGAGCATGCCGGGATGCTGGGGGAGTCTGATTTATCTTAAACCAGCAAGGGATTTGGGACAGATATTGCATAAATTGGTCAGAGCAAAATCAGTTAAGTCTGATACTGCATTCAAACAGGTTTACCGAACAAAACCACTCACCCTAAAAACAAAAACGGGACTCAAATGAGTCCAGCCAGGTAAGTATCCAGCCTCTTCTTAAAGATCCCCAGGGTAGGGGCCAGCACCACCTCCCTTGGAAGTTGGTTCCAGCTCCTAGCCGCCCTAACTGTGAAGTAGTTTTTTCGGATGTCCAATCTGTACCTCCTCTCCATCAACTTGTGCCCATTACTCCTTGTTATGCCAGCGGGGGCTAGGGGAAACAGCGTCTCCCCCAAACCCTTCTGGTTCCCCCTAGTGAGTTTATAGACGGTCACCAGGTCCCCCCTCAGCCTTCTCTTGTGGAGGCTGAATAGGTTCAGGTCCCGCAGTCTCTCACTGTAGGGTCTGCCCTGTTGTCCCCGGATCATGCGGGTGGCCCTCCTCTGGACCCTCTCCATGTTGTCCACATCCCTCCTGAAATGGGGCGCACAGAACTGGACACAATACTCCAGCTGCGGCCTGACCAGCGTCGCATAGAGGGGGAGGATCACCTCCCTGGCTCTACTCGAGATGCACCTGTGGATGCACGACAAGGTCCGGTTAGCCCTGCCAACCATGACCTCGCATTGTCGGCCCATGTTCATCTTGGAGTCAATAATGACACCAAGATCCCTTTCCGCCTCCGTGCTCTCAAGTAGGGAGTTCCCCATCGTATAAGTGTGCTGCTGGTTCCTACTACCCAAGTGCAGCACCCTGCACTTGTCCGTATTGAAACGCATCCTGTTCCTGTCTGCCCACCCCTGTAACCTATCCAGATCCTTCTGCAATCTCTCTCTCCCTGCTAGCGTGCTCACCTCCCCCCAAATTTTGGTGTCATCAGCGAATTTAAACAGGTTGCTCTCCACCCCAACATCAAGATCGCTGATGAAGACATTGAACAGCGCAGGGCCCAGGACCGAGCCCTGGGGGACTCCACTACCCACCTCCCCCCAAGTCGAGTATGATCCATCCACCACCACCCTCTGAGTGCGACCCTTCAGCCAATCTGCAATCCATCTGACTGTGTAGGCATCTATGCCACAGTCGCCTAGTTTATTAATTAGGATGGGGTGAGAGACGGTGTCAAAGGCCTTGCTGAAGTCCAGAAAGACTACATCCACCGCGACACCTGCGTCCATGGCCTTTGTGACCTGATCATAAAAGGCAATCAGGTTGGTCTGACATGATCTCCCCCTAATAAATCCATGCTGATTGCCCCTGAGCATCATTTCTGATGCCGGCCATTTATATGCACTGAACATCTGTTCTGTTACAGGTTTAAACCAGTTTCTAATCACTTAACCTGGTTTATGTGTAATGTCTGTCCGTAGACTAAGGCCAGATCCAGACATGCAGGCATGTGCAGTTTGTACTGCTGCAAACCTTTTTGCCGTGCCACAAACTGCACATGTTGCATATTAAACTGTGAGCAGCACTACTAATTTACACCACCAGGGCAAAGTTTGTTACCAGTATCTCCCAGTAGCAAAAAAAACAACCCACTGATGAAAAAAGTGGAGTATAACATGCCAAAGTGGCATGTGCCAGGACAAATGCAGAAACAGGGAAGTAGGCAACCCAAGGCAGCCCTGGGCTGAAACATGTGGAGTCCCCATGCTGAAGCACACTGCACCCCAGGCAGCCAGGGAGTAGCTGGGTGGGGTGCAAGGAACTGTCTGCTCCACAGCTGCCTTTTCTCCCATCTCCACATTCCACTTCCCAGCTAGCCCCGAGCTGAGGCACCTTGCACCCCAGCCAGCCACCCCGGCAGCACATGGAGCAGCAAGATAATGTATCCCACTTGAAAGCACAAATGCAGGAGTGTGCTATATGGCACAAAGCAGCAGCCTAAGACAACAACCTGCCCTGCCTTCTTCCTGACTTCAGACTAATATTTCTTACTCTGTCTCTCACAATCAAGACTTGGAAGGGATCTGAAAAAGTCATTTAGTACAATGCCCTGTACAAATGCAGGATTCATTATTCCTATACCAAACACAGACAGATGATTATGCAACCCCTTCTTAAAAACTTACAGTGAAAGAGATTCTAGAAGCTCCCTAGGCAGCTTGTTCTACTTTTAAATTTACCATTTTGATTTTTTTTTACCGAGAATTAATCTAAAGTTCCTTAAAAACTTCTAACGAAATTAAAATATTGCCTGAAAAAAACATGAATAAAGTACAGCAAAAGCTGTGTTACTCTTACTAAAAAAGTAACCCAAAATCCACATTTTTTTCATGATCAGAATGAAGCATATATGTATGTATGTATGTATATAAAATCCCCAATTATTATACACACACACACACACATACACATATATATACACACACATACATATATAGTGGTGTTTCATTTTGATCATGAAAAAATGCGGATTTCGCGTTACTTTTTTTACCCCAAAATTGGGGATTTTTTTTTTTTATCAGAGAAAAACAGGATCCCTGGTTATATATCATACTTTTAGGAATAAATATAATGCAATTATAACATTCCAACAAATTTCATTGTGTAATTTGAAAATGGCAACAGATAATTACCAGGACTGAAATGCCAGCATTTCAAATCCAATACATATTAAGTATAGGTAGAACTATAGTTCTCCATTGGTGTAAGCAGTTTAATAGTGTTGTACACCTAAGGCAATTTCATTTTTATCATTGAAACATTTTTTTATTAATTTAAAGATTAAAACAAATATATTTGTCATAGTTCTGCAGATCTGGGGGGTGTTATTATTTTAAGGAGGGGTTGGGTTTTTTTGCTGGGTTGATTTTGCTGGGACAGCTGGTTGATGATGAAAATAAGCAAAATTTGGCTTAATGCATGTACTAGAAAAGACCAACTGGAGGACCATCTCCAATTTAAGTTCACCAGAATGGGAGGAACTTGGCACATTTGTTCATGAAAGAGGAATGAGAAGAATTTTGGGGTCTGCCTGGAAGCATTATAGAACTTTCAGAAAATTATAAGTTAAAAACCAAGTAACACAAATAAGATATACCAAATGTCATCTACAAGAAATGCAGTTTCCATAACAACAGACAGAGGTAGGAACAGCACTCACCTAGCTGTTTGGCAGTCAAAGAACAACACATTCAAGCTTGTACAATCATGAGAAAGTTTAGAGAGAGTGGTTGCTTATTATTTTGAATCAATTTTTTTTCAACCAAGTGTTTTATCCTGATAATAAATTATTTATCAAGGTGGAACTTTTCTGAAAGACATAAGAACATAAAACTTGCCATGCAGAGTCATACCAATGGTTCATCCAGCCCAGTATACTGTATCTGACAGTACAGTAGTACAGGGCTGGTCCAAGGGTAATTGGCACCCTAGGCAAACTGTGTACCTCGGCACCCCCACCACTTCCAATATAGAGGAAAATAAGAAATCTAGCATAAACTTTTACATATACTTATTTGATATTCAAAATGAACAATAAAACAATAAAAACAAAAATGTTTTATTCATAGTTTCACTCTTTTCATCATATCAATGAAATGAGATCTACAAAATCGAACCAAGGAATTCCTACCTTGAAGCCAGTTTCCTGAATTACGGGCACAATACATATCTGTACCTGGAGTCGGCGTATTTTGGTCATCTTCCTCTTGACAAAATCTTAAATGCAACTGACAAAATCTAGGGTGCTTTAGATTCAAAGAAGGGTGGTTGGAAGAGAGAAGGAAGGTGTAAGAAATCAGTGTCAGAGCTGTAAGATGATATAGGAGTAGGGGTTCATCTTTTAGGATGATGATGCCAGTGGTATGTTTTTGTCATCAGTCCACTTGAGAGTTGAAAAGGTAGGAGTCATGGTTCTAGTGATCTTTCCTCTGAGATCTTTTCAGAGGTCTTTCTCCCCTTACCAAACCAAAGGTCTAAGACCAAGGTGGAGCCTTAGCCGGCCAGGGCTGTTATTCAGAATGATGTTCCTGCTAGTTTGTTCTTCATATAATTTTGGTGCCTCACAAATTAATGGTTGGACCAGCCCTGTAGTAGTCCATGGTTTAAAGGGAGGGCAGATAAGCAGGGTACATCTAGAGCCGGGGTGGCTAACCTGCAGCACAGCAACTCACAAGTGAAATGTGCTGCCGCTGTGTGTGGCATGTGACAAATCCAGCAGGAAGCAGAGAGAATAGTGGCAAATATGGCAGGAGGAGATAGCAGAACAACTGCCCAACAATAAGCAGGAGCAGGAGGAGATAGCAGATCAGGAGAAGCTAGCAGAGCAATAATGGCAAATAGGGCAGGAGGAGATAGAAGAGCAGAGCAACAGATCAGGCAGGAGAAGGGGGTTGGAATGGCAATCAGGTGAGGCTTGCGTTGTAACACATCTCCCAAAAAAGCTGGCCCCTAGCAATCTAGATCAGCAACCATCACCTTTTTAAGGTTGTGGGCTGAACTGACCCATTTTGAGTCAGAGGTGGGAGGGTAGGCACTAGGACCCAGATACAGCTGCTTTTCCCTGGGGGTGGCATGGAGAGAGTGTACGCAGCCACTACTCCTCCCCGCCAACTGCCAAATGTTGCTGAAGCCCCATGTCTGAAAGCCAAATTAAATGGCTCTGTAAGCCTGATCTACCCACAGCCTATAGATTTTTGACCCCTGATATAGAGAGTTCTATCCTGTCATACCCTCCCTGGCATGTTATTCTGTAGGTAATAAAACTATTAGCACATAAGTATTTATACCAGAACTGTACAGGATATATTTTAAATCATAAAGAAACTGATCCAAGGCTCTAAAGTGTGACACCATTAAAAAGACAACAAAAAACATGAAATCCTAAATACAGTAACATCATCATTTCAGCAGTAAATGGCCAACCACACATACAGAAATTAATTTTCACCCTATCTTCATTATAAGAAATATCCACCTCTCCAAAAACCATACCAAACATATAATTGTACATGGTCATAGGCAGACAGAAAACAGTGTAAGCAGTTTACAATTTACTGATTAACAACTTGCATGGTCAGTTTTGAATTTACGTGAAATAAAAAATCCTTGGATGCTGCTAGTCTGATACTCTAATATTTACACATAGATTAGGGAACCACCAGATCCTCATAGTCTAATGGGAATCAAGGCAGTCAAGGCAGTAATTAAATAAAATTATGGACAGCCTCTTATTTAAACATAATTGACATAATAAAAATGTCATTCTCGGGCAGGCTTTCAGTAGTATTAGCCCTGAGCCCATGTTCTTTATTACAGTCAAAATGTTACACTTTCGCTCTCAAAGGTACGCCTGCTACTGTTTGCAAGGTAGTGTAGAAATAGCCAAACCAACTTGGGTCCCAGAAGCAGCCTGGGCTAATTTATCTAGATAAGGAACCAGCTCAAATGCATTCAGCACCCAGCAGAGCTTGATTTTTTAGCCTAGAAAAAAGACTGAAGGGGGGATTTGATAACAGTTTTCAAATACCTCATGGGTGACCATAAAGAGGATAGAGATAGACTTTGCAGACAGAACTAGTAGCAGTGGCTTCAATCTGTGGCAGAGGAAATTAGGTTGGACATTAGGAAGAACTATCTGACTATGAGGTTGATTAAAGATTGGAACAGGCTACCTAGAGAGGATGTAGAATCTCCATCCCTGAAATTTTTCAAGAACAGGTTGGACAGATACTTGTTGAGATGATTTAGTCATGGATGATCTCTGGAATAGATGACCTCCTATGGTTCTTCCCAGCCTTACTTTCCTATGATCCTAAGATTACCATCTAGTTCATATATATTAAATTAGTGTCCTTCTCTGAAAACATACATTTTAAGTGATCAACTGCATATTTAATTTACATAGAATTGATATTTCAATTTTTAAATGGGTCTTTGAAAAGCAATTGTTTTTCTGCAATTCGGAAAAGCAGTTGTTTTTCTGCAGTTGTTTTCTGCAACTGTAGTTTTGCAATTAGTTAAAGTTTTCAAATAAACCTCTACTCTCTTGTAACTTAAAGTTCAATAAAAGCATAAAATAATACAGCACTAACTCAAAGCGGGGTACCACAGCATTTCTAAAGTCTGTATGTGAAATCTTATCATGATTAGACCTGAGACCTAACCAGACCCATTCAGCATGACTGAATAACCTATTTAACTTTTAATTAAGAAATACATACCAAATGACAAATAAATAAGCATGCACAGGACATTCTGGGGTAAAAATGAGAGAAGTCAGAGCCTGACTGCCACAATAAAAATGCAAATTATGGTAAACAGCTGACACAGATGAAAAAAGAGTATAACTAAAAAAGGATGGGGAGGGGGTGTTGCTCTATACATCAGGGAACATTTTACATCTTCTGTAATAAAGATGGGGACAGAAGAAGGACAGGTCAAAGTCCTATGGGTCAGATTACAAGGGGGTAGGGGTGAAAGGGACTTGGTAGTAGGCGTCTACTACAGACCCCCACACCAGAAGGAGGAGTTAGACCTAGAATTCTCTAAACAGCTCTGAAAGGCAGTATGCTCGAAGGACCCAGTTGTCACGGGTGACCTAAATTACCCAGACATCTGCTGGGAGGAGCGGTCGGCCAGGCCTGCCCATTCATGTAAGTTCCTAACCTGCATGCAAGACTTGCAACTAACACAGGAGGTATGCAGTCCCACTAAGGGAAATGCCTTACTTGACTTGGTGCTGGCCACAGGGGAGGACTTGGTGGGAGATCTACAGGTACAAGGTAAACTAGGGGATAGTGACCACCAGTTGATAGGATTCACTATCCGGCGAAAGGTGGGAAAGACAACTAGTAGGGCAGCAGCGCTAGACTTCTGGAAGGCCAACTTCAATGAGCTCTGGAGATTGGTTAGGATGGGACTGAGAGGTAATCACATCTGTGAGTTGGGAGTCCAAGAAGGGTGGGCGCTCCTCAAGGGACTGATCCTACAGGTGCAGAGGAGCACCATCCCAGGACACACAAAGGGAGGCAAAACAGCCAAAAAACCTTCTTAGCTGAGCAGGGAAATCCAGGAGAGCCTTCAGAGGAAAAGAGAGGCTAAGAGGCTGTGGAAGCAGGGGGCGATCACCAAGGAAGAGTATACCTGCTTGGCTCGTGCTTGCAGGGAAGCAGTGAGGAAGGCCAAAGCAGATACACAACTCATGTTGGCAACAAAGATTAAGAGTAACAAAAAGTCCTTCTTTAAGTACACAGGGAGCAAGAAGAAGGTGCAGGGTAACATAGGGCCTCTACAGAATGGACTAGGGCAACTCGTAACAGATAGGATGGATAAAGTGGAGCTTTTAAATGATTTCTTTGCATCTGTGTTCCTGGACATGGATACAAACACATCTCCCAATAAGACTTTAGTCTGGTGTGAGAGAAATACCAACTCACCTATGGTTAGTGCTGACCTAGTGAAGGGGCACTTGGAGGGGTTGGACATATTTAAGTCAGTGGGCTCCAATGATCTTCACCCAAGGGTTCTAAAAGAATTGGCCAGTGTCATAGCAAAACCACTGGCACAACTGTTTGAGTGCTCATGACACTCAGGACAGATCCCAGAAGACTGGAAAAGGGCCAATGTGGTCCCTATTTTCAAGAAGGGGAGGAAGGAGGACCCGAGTAATTATAGGCCAGTTAGCCTCACCTCTATTCTTGGCAAGACCTTAGAAAAAATCATAAAGGATTACATTTGTGGGGGGCCAGTGGGTAATACAATGTTAAGGGGAAACCAGCATGAGTTTTTAGCAGGCAGATCCTGCCTGACTACCTGGTCTCTTTTTATGACCAGGTCACAAAGCGCTTAGATGCAGGAGTGGACATGGATGTTATTTACTTGGACTTTAAAAAGGCTTTTGACACAGTGTCGCACCCATTTCTTGCAAGCAAACTGAGTAGCTGTGATGTGGATTTTTTCACAATAAGGTAGGTGAAAAAGTGGTTTATGGGACTCACCCAGAGAGTGATAGTGGACAGGTGGATTTCTCCCTGGAGAGGTGTGGGCAGTGGTGTCCCCCAAGGCTCTGTCCTTGGACCAGTACTGTTCAATATCTTCATCAGTGATTTGGATGAGGGTGTTGAAAGCACTCTGTCCAAATTTACAGATGACACCTAACTATGGGCTTTAGTAAACACACTGGAGGGCAGGGAGTGAATTCAGGTGGATCTGGATAGACTAGGGAAGTGGGCGGATCAGAATAGGATGCAATTTAACAAGGATAAGTGATGAGGTAATAAGTAAGGCTAACTGCACTCTTTCTTGCATTAGTAGGTGCATCACAAGCAGGACTAGGGATGTGATACTTCCTCTCTACTCGGCATTGGTGAAGCTGCAGCTGGAGTACTGCATCCAATTTTGGACGCTGCACTTCAAAAAGAATGTGGATAACCTTGAGAGGGTTCAGAGGAGGGTTGCTCATATGATTGAGGGCCTGCAGGTAAGATCCTATGAAAACAGAATGAGGGACCTGAATCTCTTCAGCCTCCACAAGACAAGACTGAGAGGTGATCTTGTGGCTGTCTACAAACTCATCAGTGGGGGGGCAGGGAAATAGGGGTTACTCTGTTCACCATGGTGCCCTTCAGGGTTATTAGAAATAACAGCCACAAACTGAAAGAGAGTAGATTTAGATTGGACATCAGGAAGAAATTCTTTATGGTGAGGATTGCCAAAATATGGAATGGGCTTCCAAGGGAGGTGGTGCTTTCCCCTACCTTGGAGGTATTCAAGAAGAGATTACACAAGCACCTAGCTGGGGTTACTTAACCCTAGTGCTCTTTCCTGCCTAGAACAGGGGGTTGGACTTAATGATCTACAAGGTCCCTTCCGACCCTAAAAATCTATGAAATCTAAAAAGTAGCCATTAAATTTTTGGGGACCCTTAACAAGTTCTAAAAATTAGTATGCCCAAAGGCTTATGAATGTCACAACCCAAAGTTGTGGATTTTTAATTGTGTGTGCTTCGGCACCGCTAAATTATGTTCCCGCTGAATTGGAGCTCTTTTGCACGACGGAATGTTCTGTTGTTATGGAGAACCCGCGTGCAGAAAAGTGTTTCCCGCCGTTCTGTAGCCTTCTTTGCATTGTGCATTACTCTTGCA